>NC_091992.1:74829075-75129075 GCF_044704955.1 Pristiophorus japonicus
CTCCTCCTCCTCTCCCCCCCCTCCTCCTCCCTCCCTCCTTCTCTCCCCCCGCCCCTTCCTCTCTCTCTCTCCCCCTCCCGCTCAGCAGCACGAACGGCTGCAGAAATTCTCCCTGGCTGAAGCACTTTCACACAGGTAGGAAGATGGTTTATTTAATCTTTTCTTGGCTTATAAATGTTTATTCAGGTTGGATTTATTTGTATAATATTTGTAGAAGTATAAATAAGGATTTATTGTCGAATTTAATGAGTTCCCTTCCCCCCCCCCCCACCTCGTTCTGGACACCTAATTTGTAACCTGCGCCTGATTTTTTAATGTGTAGAACAGGTTTTTACAGTTCTACAAAAATCTTCACTGGCTCCATTCTACTTTAGTTTGGAGTACATTTTCACTGTGGAAACTTTCAAATCAGGCGTCAGTGGCCGGACACGCCCCCTTTTGAAGAAAAAATTCTGTTCTCAACTAGAACTGTTCTACCTGACTGGAACTGCAGAAAAAAAAAATGTGTAGAATTACGATTTCTAAAATAGTCCGTTCTCCACCAGTTGCTCCTAAAAATCAGGCGCGAATCATGTGGAAACTTGGGCCCTATACACCTGAGAAATGCACACCTTGACCACGGGGTGAACTTGTGGGAGACACTCCTCACCTGGTCATCCAGGTATATAAAGGGAGGTCGCACGCAGGGTCATCACTTCTTGGTCCTGTGAATAAAGGTACAGATCACAGAGTGACCTTGTCTCCAGTATATGCCTCGTGTTGATTTGCTGTAGTGTGTAAGGACACAACAACATATTTCCTTTTTATCGGTTCTACTTCAAAGCTGTTCTGTAAATATTTTTAAACAGATGCACTTTTCCTGAGAAACTGGAACACTTTCCGTCAAGACAATGCTTCTTAAAGGAATCAAAATGGCTGATTGGAATGAACATAAAGGCTAAGTGTGAATTGGTTACAAATGAATCTTTTAAAAAATTATTTCCAAATAAAACAGACTACAGAACATTAATGAACACTGCACAGAAGACACCATTGATAAAACCTACAAAATAAAGTAGTTTTCTAATAAATGACCCCTTCCTGGCCTCCAACCTCCCTCCCCTGTAACCTTCTAATTCTCTATTTTATCAATAATATGATCTGATCTTTCCTCTCTTGCTCCTAAAATGTGAATATATAATGCTACATGTCTTCATCCTCTCTGCAGCCTCATTATGTTGAAATCAAGACTCATCCCACTATCTCCTACCCTGACTGATTCATTCTTCAAGACCTCAAAACCGTAAAACCCCTTCTCTCAGTATTCCCTTCCTTTAAAACCCAAGTTTAGTGTCACCGAATCACTATTTCATGATTTACCTAATTTCTTTTACCACTTTCATCCTTGATAGTCTGCTGTACTATGTCCTCAACACCATCATCTAGTATTCTCAATATAAAAGGAGCTGTAGTGATTTCCGTGATTACACCACTTACCTATTTGGCTCAGGGCCTGCTCCTTTGGTTTTGTGTTGATAGGCCGCCAGTATCGCAGTGTGCTGTTCTGCCTCACGGATGTTGTTTGGCAACAACAGTTGTCCTTGTAGGTAAGTAGGAAGTACCTAAAAAACACCACGGCTGGGTTGAATAAATAAGTGTCAGGGGCCGAAGTCCCACTGTTGCGTGCCTCTGGTTACTAACAGGGCGCACAATTCTTTTCGTCCGGTGGGGGGAGGCACCAGCGGCGAATGCAGTAGCACCGCGCCCTGCTGGTAGCTCTCCAGGCCGCTGCACATCTGGCGATGATGGCATTGCTATACGCGGCAACCCCTTTTTCTCCATGGGGGCCTAATACGCCCCGCAGCGGAAATTGGCCAGCGTCCTGTGAGGCTGCCGCAGGCAGTGCCCGCGACAGCCTCGTGGGTGACGAACCGGGCCGATCACCCATTGCGGGGCAAAACTTAAAGGAGAGGTGCGCTGCGCGCCGCCATTTTTATTCTCTCCTGACTCACCGATCAGGCCATTGTGCAATCGTGCAGCCCAGCACTCCGTTTCGGTGCCAGGAGGTGACCCCACATCCCTCATGGCCCAGTGGAGGCTAAAGAGCCAGCAGAGCTTGCAGCGTGCCTCCCCTTTAATGGAAGGGGAGTGGCATTGAAATGCTTCAGCGCTACACGGAGAGGCCGTGATGCACCTGGATAGTGACTCCAATCCCGCCCCGAGAGGAAGTGAACATTGCGCTCCACTTCCTGTGAGGGGTGGTAACCCGAATTTTGCTTCAAGGGCAGGAGTTCTGCGCCGGGTGCAGAATGTTCGGCCCCAGAGAGGTTAGCACCCCCAACCGGGGCGATAGTCAATTTCGCCTCCTCAGTCTCTTGAAAGTTGAAAGCACAGAGGTCAAAGGTTTACCTGATTGTAATGTACGTTAACATAGAGGTCATTGTAAAAGCGCAAAGGTTCCGTCCAAGTAACGCGTCGGAAAATAAGACAAATTGAGCTATCATCTAACAGGAAGTCAAAAATGTATTCGTTCCATTTGATGGGTCTGACAACCTCTCCTGCAAAAAAAAAGACAATAATGGTGATGGGGTTAAACTCTGTGACAAGTCATCAAGGGGCCGATCTTTAACTTCCACCTGAAACAGGCGCAAAATCGACGAAGTAGCCAGCCGCCCAGCTAAAGCTGGTGTCAGGAGGCCTCAACCATCTCTACCTTTACTCTTCTGATTCTTCAGTCATGCTTTCTACCTCTACATATCTTGTTCTCTATAACCCTCTACCTTTCTTTTCCTCTAACTTTATCAGCTCTCTCTACTTATGCCAGTTCTCTGTCTCTGTCTCTATCATCTCTACCTTTATATCCTTTTACCTCTATCTATTTATATACCCTCTCTATGGCTTTACCTTATTTCTCCATCTGTCTCTAACCCCTTAACCTCTATTTCCTCTCTCTACTTCTTCCGCACATCACTTCTCTTCGTGTTTATCTCTACCCCATCAATACCTCTCTCATTGCCTTTAGCCCTTAACTGCCCCCCCGCTCCGCCCTCCCGCCCCCACCGACTGAATAAGTCTCTCAGTTGGTTCTTTATGCTTGGTGACCTTCACTCACCGTTGTTCCTGTCAGCAAAGAGGGAAAACTCCTTGGCTTCTTCGGGATCGCTAATCCCGATATTGGCACAAATTTCCATCACCATTTCGTTTCCTACCTATAACCATAAACAAAGCAGGTTGAGGAGGTTATTTGTTCTAGAGCTAGCAACAGCTCTCTGACGTCACAGAGCTCGGATCTGTTCAAGGTCGGAAAGTTGGCACAGTCCAGGGTGGTATGCACATGCCTATACACACATACACACAAAGCTCAATATCTACTCCAAGCATTTTCTGAAATGATTTCACCTGCAATTGAAATATTTTCAAAAACAACAGAATTCTGCTTATTTATTTTAACTTTAATTTTTAAAGCAGCCTTGATTATGAACCTCCTTATTTTGGGTGGAAGAAATGAATTTTCTAGGGATATATAGGCATCAGCATCAAACATTCTTACATCAGGTACAGGACTGGTTAGATACAGAGTAAAGCTCCCTTACACTGTCCCATCAAACACTCCCAAGGCAGGTACAGCACAGGTTAGATACAGAGTAAAGCTTTCTCTGCACTTTCTCATCAAACATTCCCAGGGCAGGTACAGCACAGATTAGATACAGAGTAAAGCTCCCTCTGCACTGTCCCATCAAACACTCCCAAGGCAGGTACAGCACAGATTAGATACAGAGTAAAGCTCCCTCTGCACTGTCCCATCAAACATTCCCAGGGCAGGTACACTGCTACATTTAATTCTCCCAGTGCAGGTACAGTCCCCTTAGGGTTCCAAAATGGCGTCTGAAACGCCCGGGCACACTTCTGGTGCAAAACATGCTGGAAGCCATCTTGGTAAAGAGGTTAGTGCATACACACTTTACATCCGGCAGAAGTATGAGGACCAGGCAGATCATGACGTCAATCAGTGGAAAATGAACAAAGGCCATGCAGAGCATGACAAGCTGCTAGAAGAGGGAGGAGGGGGAAAAGGGCTCTCAGCAGAAGGCCATATCTGCCCAGGGTGTTCAGCGAGCAATTCTCCTACCTGAACCTCAGCGACGACCAATGTTTGAGACGTCTGTGCTTCACTAAGCAGATCGTCACTGAAATCTGCCAACTGCTACAGACACAACTCCAACCTCAGAGCAGGACAAGGATTCCATTGCCAGTGGCTGTGAAGGCGACGGTCATGTATTCAACTATCATTGCAACCCAGGTATAAGCTGACCTAAGTTGTACGCTTTGAGAACATTGACCATAAGGGTTGCACTTGTGGGAGACACTTCTAACCTGGGCTTTTCAGGTATAAAAGGGGAAGCTCCACCCACCTTCATCACTAGTAATAAAGGTAACTGGTCACAGAGTAACCTTCTCTCAAGTATGGGCCTCGTGTGCATTTATACTGTATAGTAAGGACATATCATTGGCGACGAGAAACTGGGATTTAAACCACAGAAGCATGGCCACTAGCAGCACAGAAGAGAGGTACTGTGTTGGTGATGATTGGGACGACTTTATTGAGAGACTACAGCAAAGTTTTGTCACTAAGGAATGGTTGGGACAGGATTTGGCCGACAAACGCAGGGCTCATCTGACGGTTTGTGGATCCAGAACGTACTCCCTGATGAAGGACCTTCCAGCGCCAGAGAAGCTGGCGGACAAGACGTTCAAAGAGCTCAGTAAGTTGATCGGGGAACACCTTAAACCGGCGAGCAGCATGCGCATGGCGAGACACGGGTTTTACACGCACCGGCGGCGAGAAGGGCAAAGCGTTCCAGACTTCGTGGCAGATCTCCAGCGACTGACGAGCCTATGTAAGTTCACAGATGCATGCAGAGCGGAGATGCTGCGAGACTTTTTTATTGAGGGCATCGGGCACGCTGGGATTTTCAGGAAACTGATTGAGACCAAAGACGACCTTGGAAGCGGCGGCTCTGATAGCCCAGGCATTTATCTCAGGAGGAAGAGACCAGAATGATGTATGACAAAAATCTTGGCTCAAATGTGGCAAACGGCCAGGAGAGTCAACATTGTTAACGTGGCAAACAGTTCTCTAGGCAGACAAGGGCAGTCGGACATGCCCAAGCATGTAGTCAAACCCAAAGGGGGAATTCAACAGAGACAATGGCTAGCTGAACGGCGATTCATGCCATCGCAATGGACAATGTGGCCAGTAATGGGGCCATCAACACCTGTTAATGGTGCACTTAAGGACAGTCACAGAGACAGTCAGAGACGATCGACTAGTAATGAACCTTTTGTTTCCAACAACGGGGCCTCCAGCTCATGCTGGAGGTGTGGAGGCAAACACCCAGCCAGAGCTTGCAGGTATCAGCAATATACCTGCAGAAACTGCAACGTCAGTGGTCACTTAGCGCGTACGTGCAGGAAGCCTGCAGCCAGGCTGATGTACGAGGAGGACGGGCCCGATGTAAGCCCTACGAGGCCAAATGAATATTGGAGGAAATAGCTGGAAGCGGAAGTGCAGCGAGTTCATTGGAGCACATATACAGTTCATATACCAGGACGCCACCGATAATGATGGAAGTCCTCCTCAATGGCATCCCAGTATTAATGGAGCTAGACACGGGGGCCAGCCAGTCCCTGATGAGTATCAAACAGTTCGAAAGGTTGTGGGTCTCCAAGGCCAGAAGGCCAAAATTATTGCCGATTGACGCACAGCTATGGACATATACAAAGGAGATCATTCCGGTGCTAGGCAGCGCCATGGTAGTTGTGACCCACAAAGATTCGGAGAACAGGTTGCCACTCTGGATTGTCCCGGGGGACGGTCTCGCACTACTGGGGAGGACTTGGCTTGCTGTCATGAACTGGAAATGGGGCGATGTCAATGCAATTCCTTCTGTGAAGCGAGTATCATGCTCACAGGTCCTGGACAAATTTGACTCGTTATTTCAACCCAGCATCGGCACTTTCATGGGGGCCAAGGTAGTGATTCACATAAACCCGGATGCCAGGCCAGTACACCACAAGGCCAGAGCAGTGCCGTACGTGATGCGAGTAAAGATAGAATGCGAATTGGACCGCTTGCTGAGGGAAGGCATCATCTCGCCAGTCGAATTCAGTGACTGGGCGAGCCCGATCGTGCCAGTTCTCAAGGTGGATGGGTCGGTCAGGATATGTGGCAATTACAAGGCCACCATCAATCGGGTGTCACTCCAAGACCAGTACCCGCTACCAAGAGCGGAGGACCTCTTTGCGACGCTATCCGGTGAAATACTTCTTTCAAAATTGGAACTGATCTCAGCTTACATGACCCAGGAGCTGGCGAGTGAGTCGAAGAAGCTGACCACCATCACGACACACATGGGGTTGTTTGAGTATAATAAATGTCCGTTCGGGATTCGTTCGGCCGCCGCGATCTTTCAGCGAAATCCTCAAGTCGATTTCAAGGACGGTGGTTTTTCAGGACGACATCCTCATCACAGGTCGCGATACTGAAGACCACCTCCACAACCTGGAGGAGGTGCTACGCAGACTGGACCGGGTAGGGCTGCGACTGAAAAAGGCGAAGTGCGTCTTCTTAGCTCCAGAGGTAGAATTCCTGGGGAGGAGGATAGCAGCAGACGGGATCAGACCTACTGCGTCCAAAACAGAAGCGATCCAGAGAGCACCCAGACCCCGTAACACGACAGAGCTGCGTTCGTTCCTGGGCCTCCTGAACTATTTTGGTAACTTTCTTCCCAAATTGAGCACACTGTTAGAGCCGCTACACATGTTCCTTCGCAAAGGTCGCGTTTGGGTCTGGGGGGACAGCCAGGAAAGGGCTTTTGATAGAGCACGCAATTTGTTATGTTCCAACAATCTGTTAACGTTATATGACCCGTGTAAGAAACTTGTGTTAACGTGCGATGCATCGTCCTATGGTGTTGGGTGTGTGTTGCAACATGTGAATGCCAATGGTCAGTTACAGCCGGTAGCTTATGCCTCCAGAAAGTCTGTCCCAGGCAGAAAGGGGCTACGGGATGGTAGAAAAGGAAGCGCTAGCATGTGTATACGCAGCAAAAAAAAATGCACCAGTACCTGTTTGGCAGGAAATTTGAGCTGGAGACAGATCACAAACCCCTAATGTCCCTTTTGGCCGACAACAAGGCCATAAATGCAAATGCATCGGCCCGCATACAGAGGTGGGCACTTACGTTAGCCGCCTATGACTACACAATTCGGCACAGACCGGGCACTGAAAACTGCGCCGATGCACTGAGCAGGCTCCCACTAGCCACCACTGAGGGGGCCACTGAGCATGATTCTGAGATGGTTTATGGCTGTTGAAGCTTTCGAAAGCAAAGGCTTACCTATGACAGCCCGTCAGATTAAAGTCTGGACAAATAAAGACCCGCTACTGTCTTTAGTTAAGAAATGTGTCCTGAATGGGGACTGGGCAGCCACGTACAGGGCATGCCCTGAGGAATTTAAACCGTTTCATAGGCGCAAGGATGAACTCTCGATTCAGGCCGATTGCCTACTGTGGGGAAACCGAGTAGTCATGCCCCAGAGGGGCAGAGAGGTGTTTATCAGAGAACTTCACAATGAGCACCGGGCATTTGCCAGGTCACACGTTTGGTGGCCAGGGATAGATGCAGACCTGGAACTTTGTGTTCGCAGGTGCAACATGTATGCTCAGCTAGGCAACGCACCCAGGGAAGCCCCCCTTAGCCCCTGGTCCTGGCCCGCCAAGCCATGGTCACGCATCCATGTGGACTACGCAGGTCCTTTCATGGGAAAAATTTTTTTGGTTGTAGTAGACGCCTACTCCAAATGGATTGAGTGTGCCATTTTAAATTCAAGCACATCCTCTGCCACGGTAGAAAGTCTATGGGCAATGTTCGCCGCCCAATGTTCATCTACCGGATGTCTTGGTCAGCGACAATGGCCCGTGCTTCACAAGCACTGAATTCCAGGACTTCATGGCAGGCAATGGAATCAACCATGTCAGAACGGCACCATTCAAGCCGGTCTCAAACGGCCAGGCGGAACGAGCAGTGCAGATAATCAAACAGGGGATGCTCAGCATCCAAGGGGGTTCCCTGTAAAGCCGCTTATCACGCCTCCTATTGGCTAATAGATCCTGACCACACTCGCTCACAGGGGTTCCACCCGCAGAGCTGCTAATGAAAAGGACGCTCAAAACCAGGTTATCCCTTATACACCCTGCTATGAAAGAAATTGTTGAGAGCAGGCGTCAGTCACAATGTGACTACCATGACAGGAATGCGAGGGCCAATGTATTGATGTCAGTGACCCTGTTTGTGTACTTAATTACGCTGCAGGGCCCAAATGGCTTGCAGGCACTGTGATTGTTAAAGAGGGGAATAGGGTTTTGGTAGTTAAACCTACCAATGGACAAACCTGTCGCAAACACTTGGATCAAACTAAAAGGAGGTTCAGCAACCCCATAGAAGAAGCAGAGGAAGAACACGATATAGAGTTCACTCCACCACAGGTGACCGAACACCAGAACCAAGTGGAGGAGAGCCCAGTCACTGTGAGCAGTCTGGACAGGCCTGAGGCACCACAAACAGCAGACACTCAGGCCAGCACCCAACAACTGGAGCCCCAACTCAGGCGCTCTACAAGGGAGCGTAAACCACCAGAGAGATTTAACCTGTGATCCCAATAAGACTTTGGGGGGGGAGGTGATGTCATGTATTCAACTATCATTGTAACCCATGTATAAGCTGACCTTGAGAACATTGACCACAAGGAGTGCACTTGTGGGAGACACTCCTAACCTGGGCTTTTCAGGTATAAAAGGGGAAGCTCCACCCACCTTCATCACTTGAGGTCTCGGTAATAAAGGTAACTGGTCAGAGTGACCTTCTCTCAAGTATGGGCCTCGTGTGCATTTATACTGTATAGTAAGGACATATCAGCGACCATGGCTATGAACCTTTGTGCATCTGACTCCTTCCAGGCTGGTGCTGGAGATATTAGCAATATCTTTCAGTTTGCTGTGCACTGTTGCATAAGGGAGGTCACTGAGGCTTTCTATTCAAAGAGAGATAATGGAAGGCGGAATGAGCATCAGGGTTTGCAAAGATTGCAGGCTTTTCCATGGTGCAGGGTGCCATTAATGCATGCACATTGCTTTGTGTGCACCTCATATCAACTCTGCCATGTACTGTAACCAAAAGGGATTCCTCTCCCTCAATGTGCAGCTGGTGTGTGACCATAGGCAGCGCATCATGCAGGTCAATGCCCGGTATTCTGGTAGCAGTCATGTTGTGTACATTCTGTGGCAGTCCGCTGTGCCAGCTGCATTTCAGCCACCACGGCAAACCAAAGGGTGGCTACAGGGTTATCTGCTGACGACATGGCGGAGCATGAATACAATGAGACCCATGCTGCCACAGAAATCTGATAGAGCAGGCCATTGGCGTGCTGAAACAACGATTCCGCTGCCTGGATCATTCTGGAGGAGCCCTGCAATACTCAGCTTGGCGGACCTCAAGATTTGTGGTGGTATGCCACACATGCTGCACAACCTTGCCATCATGAGGGAACAGCCCTTGCCACCACCTATCACGCAGGAAGCTGAGGAGCATGAGGAAGAGGAAGGGAAGCTGGAACCTTTCTGTCTGGGCTCTACGTGAAGAACTAATTGAAGTGCAATACCAGTAACCTCAATCCCAGTTCCCCATTCACCAACAGTCCCACCCCTCGAGTAGCGCTGGGCCAAGAAGGACTGGGTGGCCGGCCAGCGTGCTCTCCCAGTTGGCTGCCCAAAATTAGAAATCACCCCGGTGTCAATTCTGAAAACCTAAACCCAAAGTGAAGGCATATGACTTCAGGCAAATAAGGGAACAGTTTTGCACCTGATACCCTGTTTGATGGCGACTAAAATGGATCCGCTGCATAAGGTGAGTGCAAGGAGGGCTGCCCTCTGTGCCACTCCCAGTACTATCCGATGGGTCAGCATGTCTGCAGGGAGATGGAGCCAAGTTTTCACACCATAGTTGACCATTATTGTCTCTGCACGTGACAGGTCTAAGCTATGAGGTAGCTGAAGGTGTCCTTCCAACAGATGGAACAGCTCTGCACCTGCGTCTCTGCTCATTCAGAAGCTGAGAAGACAGATATCTATGATCATTGCTAGCTACGTGTGCCAGGGTCTGTAGAAATAAATGTTAGCATCTTGGTGGAAGCAGTTAATGAGGCTAAGCTGGTTCCTGATTACTGATTACTCTGCTATGCTTTCTTTCATGCACTGCCACTGAAAGCAGGACATGCTGTGATTAGGGTGCTTCCAAAGGAGCATCCAACATTCATATATTTTAGTGACCCTCTCGGTTTCTGTCCCGCCTTCATTTGAGAAGATGAGCCTCCATCTGGACTAATTGCCTATCAGAGTGAGGTATGTTCACTTCTGTCTGCAGACATAAGTATGTGTGTGCTGGTGAATAGGCACAGTGCATCCCTTTGCAGCATGATCTGCCTGGCATTTTTCCATTGGTCCTTCTCTTTCAGATATTTCTGATCAGGAGAATTCCCATTGGTAAATCCATTGATGCCAGTAGTGGTACTGGAGGCATTTTAAATGTTTTTCTTCATTTGCGCAAAAACTGATTTAAACTGTTTCTGGAGGTGAAAGGGCACTTTCCAGCACACAGGACAAACACACGTGGGGGGGCAGGTGTGAGATTACATATCCAATATATACAACAAAGAGTTGACTAGATATTCGGCAGTAATGGTAAACTCCTGATTGTAGAGGACGTGAGATCCGCTTACACAAGAGACGACTGATGCTACGCCCAAGAGAATATCTAGTAACAATCACTTATCTTGGGGAGGTCTGACTTCCACACTGCAAATTGCATGTTCAAAACCAGGAATACATCATGTGGAAAACTCACATCCTACCATGCTATGTGATATCTGCTGCATCCAACAGTACCCCTTGTAAACATGGGCAACAGAAAAAACAACCAAGGTTATTAGATACTCAAAGGGTAATCAGAGCAACCAGTAATGGATATTTAACCTCCTAAATCTGAATACATTCCAATGTATGCCATCAGTTGAGTGGTCTTTGAGCCGGCATGGACTGGTTGGGCCAAATGGCCTGTTTCTGTGCTGTATATCCATACAATTTCTGCCCGCCCAATCCCCAGCCATGTAGACATACCGAGAAGGGCTTGATCTTGGCGGTGTGCTCCAACTTCCCAGGCAGGTACACAATGATCCTCCGTGAGCTGCGTCCTTTCTGTCAGATAAACAAAGCATCATTCAAATTATACGCATTTTACAGTACTGTCAACCAGTCAAAAATGAGGGCAATTTTGCAACTGTTTAGCAACTGAGGAACCATCCCACCACTGATGGTCAGCGTGCACAGAGTGTCCACTTTGCTCGGTAACACTATCTCATATAGATGATTAGTACCTGGTCTCTCAGTCCCTGATAATGGGAAGTGTCCAGTCATGGGACTTTGCTTGTATCTGATGTACTTTGATGAAACTTACTATCATGGCGTCCACTTCAAGGGTGGTTGGGGAGTGTCGCCGGCCCCCAAATTGCAACGTTCGATGAATGTTGTCCTGACAAATCTTTGCTATTTCTGGGAAAAGAAACAATGGACTATGTTAAGTGTTCGCAATCGAGGTGTATCTCTCTAAACTGCTTGCATAAAATTGTCCCTTTACTTCTTCCCTTTACCTCTGATATTGTGTAAGAGGTTTAATAACCTGATAGTTATAACTATCAGGAAAGACTGAAGAAGATGGGGCTCTTTTCTCTAGAAAAAAGAGAAGGGTGACCTAATAGAGGTCTTTTAAATTATGAAGGGATTCTATAGGGTAGACATAGAGAAGACGGGGGCAAAATTCCCCAGCACCCCAATTGGGAGTGGCAACCGACTCGGGGCCAGACATTCTGCGCCCGGTGTGGAAGTCCCGCCTCGGCCGTGAAATTGCGGTTACCGCCTCTCACAGGAAGTGGTGCGCAATGTGAAGAGTTCCACTTCCTGTTGGGGTGGGTTCCGGAGTACAACTCAGGCGTGTTCGTCTGTGCTACGCAGGTGCTCCGCGTAGCGCTAACGCATTTCAACGCCTCCACTAGGCCACCAGGGCGGTGTGGTGCTGTGGCCCCAGCCCAGTACCTAAACAGAGTGCAGGGCTGCACGATGGAGGCCCGGACCACGCCAAAGAGACATAGAAGGGGCCGACTGGTGAGTTGGCCGGAAAAAAAAATGGCACCATATGGTGCCCCCGATCTACCCTTTAACTTCCACCCCGCGAGCGGATGTCGGCCCTGTTCACAACCCGCGAGGCTGGCGCTGACAGCGCTTGCGGCAGCTGCCTAGGGTGCTGGCCAATTTCTGCCGCAGGGCAGAAAGGGGTTGGTGTGTGGTACAAAGGGGTCGCCGCGCATGGCAATTATGTAATCGCCGGTTGCGCGGCAGCCCAGGGTGCTACCGGTGGGGCAAGGCGCTACCGTGTCAGCGCCTCCACTAACCCCTGCGCAATTATGTGGGAGCCGATAGAGCGCCCCCCGCCCCCCGCCCCCCCTCGGTGAAGATAGTTTCCCCCCCCCCCCGGAGACGCTAAAGGGAGTCGCAATATAGGGCAATTTCAACCCTGATATTTGCATTTGTGGGGTGAACCAAAACTAGGGTAATAAATGTAAGATAGTTACTAATAAATCCAATAGAGAATTCAGGAAGAACTTCTTTACCCAGAAAGTGGTTAGAATGTGGAACTTGCTACCGCAGGGGTCGTGGCGAATAGCATTGATGTCTTTAAGGGGAATCTAGATAAGTACATGAAGGAGAAAGTAATGAAAGAACATACTGATAGATGAAGCAGGGTCAGGGAGGCTTATGTGGAGCATAAACACCAGCATGGACCAGTTGGGCCAAATGGCCTGTAAATTCTATGTAACAACCTCTTCTGTAAGCTATGCTAACCCTCGCCTCCCTCCCAATACACTGTACCTTGGAAGTCGTGATTGGGGTTTGTGTAGATGTCCTGCAGGTATCCCGTGACATAGGGCCTCAGGTTGCTTGTGCATGGGTGGTAGCCCAAGAAGAGGTAGAGGATCCGCCAGCCCCGTATGCAGCTCTCTCTGTGCAAAGACATGAATAGTGTCACAACCATTCAGATATTCTGTTTTTCCAATATTCTCTCCTTGCGTCTTGAAGGCACTGAATCCTGATAGCATAAAGTTCCACAGGCACTGGTTGGCCTCTGGTATCCTGCTCGAGCAGTCCATTTTTTACATATGTCAGCAAGTGTTAACAAGCAATTTTGTCATTGTATCACATCCAGGCTTGACCCTGTCCTCACCCAACACAATCTAACAAGAATCATTAATCTGACTGATTTATTTTCTCCCTCCCTAATCCAAGTCCACTGAGGCTAGCAGACCAGGGACTGAACCTAGGGCCTGCCTGGTCTCAACACAGTGAGCAATGCACAAGCCAACTGAGTCACTGAGAGACTTCCCATAACCAAATATTTATAACCCACCTTCTGAGCAGATCGCAGTGTTGGGCTGCTCAACGTACCATTGTTTGTTTCTATTTAAATATTTAGTTTTGGTAATTGTTGTACTCACAGTGAGAAATGTCATTTCTGGTGATGGGAGCATTTCCCCCACTTTTGATACTCAGAATGTCGCCATGAACTCCGGGCCAGTGATAACACAGGATAGGTACACAGTCAAGTCCCTGTACAGTGTTCCTTCACTTGTACCTCAAAAGGTAAAAAAAAAACTTCTACTGGATAATTGGCAACTGTTTCACATCTCAAATGCCTCAATTTCAAAATTCTGTTTGTTATTTTCAAATCCCTCCATGGCCTCGCCCCTCCCTATCTCTGTAAGCTTCTCCAGCCCCACAACCCCCTGATATGTCTGCACTCCTCTAATTCTGTCCCCCTGCGTATCCCTGATTATAATGGCTCAACCATTGGTGGCCGTGCCTTCTGTTGCCTGGGCCTCAAGCTCTGGAACTCCCTGCCTAAGTTCCTTAAAACCTACCTCTTTGATCAAACTTTTGGTTACCTGCGTTAATTTCTACTTATACGGCTCGATGTCAAATTTTTATCGCATAATACTCCTATGAAGCGCCTTGATACATTTCACTACATTAAAGGTGCTATATAAATACAATGCATTAATAATTTAGTGCCATTCTGTGAGTAGTTTTCGCAGTTGTGCTGTAAATTCATTCCCATGGTGAGTTGAAGTAGCCCATTTTCAACCTTTACAGCCAGCAGACAGGTGACTTTCGCCCCATCAGTCTGACCTGGCTGAGAATCCAGCTCCCAGAAGTATAGGGATAGGGTCGAATCCATTGCATCATACAAAAAAGAGACAATAGACAAGTCCATAAGAATGGAAGAGCACAGTTGAGTCGCATGTGTTAATTGTACTACAACACCAGAGACACAAGAATAACAGTCAGGAATTGTGAAACATAAATGAACCATTTAGCAATACCCAACATGAACTGTCCATTACAACCACAATTCTCTCTTTTTCCCCACTTTTCTTTTTTAGGGTACAGTTCCATGGACACAGCCAGCCCTCTGATATCTCAACCGGGGTCATTTTTCATGTGTGAGTCCAGACAGTTTGCAGAATATTCAACCGAGGAGGGGTTAACAGCCAAGCAGTCCTTATCCAATGACCACACATGGGCACTTTCCAGCAGGGTCATTGGATAGTGATCAGGAATCGGAACTCTGGCTGATTTTCTCCTTCCTGAGCCTGATGTGCTTCCCTTTCTGATCAGCCAGTTCAGTGCAGACTGTGAATGAACCTGGTACCTTCTTGACTATAGGCTCAGGGTCAGATTGGCTTATCAGGTACATTGTCCAACTGAATCACACTTTGCATTTTTAAATCGTTCTTTTGCTCCCATTTAGTACAGTACAAACCTTTTTTTCACCTCAACACTCTTCCCATATTACATAGCACGCACCATTTCCTGACTGAATGAGCAGGGGAGAAACTGACCAACTCCCAGGCCTTTGCCAGTGTCACTCCCGAACTGACAGTTAGAAGATGTACAAGAGCACCTCGATTAAGGATTGTCACTTCACTGCACATCCTCTGTCACAGCCCCAGTAACAGTGACAGATAGTGCGAGACAAATGTGTAATATTTACACTGGTTATCTCAGGTGCTGGGGTAGCGAGTAGGTGTGAAGTGAGGCCATGGTATTTACGCAGAGATTCTCCACTGTGCTATGGTGCTGTGAAGGTCCTGGACACTTACTTCTTGGGATTATCTGTGACTTGCTTGATGATCTGACAGCAGACCTCATCCAGTAGCCTTTCCTTCTCCTTACACAGCTAAGAGGAAGCATAAAATGGACAGACAATCTGCCTGTTAGCAAGAGATACTTCTGGAAAATTTCAAGCAGCAAAGATTTCAGTGACTCGGACTAACTTTTGATTTTTCTTCTGCGTGCCCCTCCCCTGCTGGAGCAATAGTGCGTGACATAGGTGTTAGCAGACCTTGGAGGGCACCATGATCCTGTCCTCATTGAACACTTTCAACACTCACTTTCCACAGGCTCAGATGGCTTCGTGAGTGTGAGCTTTGACTGAGGGTTCGCAAAGTATTGGCCTAACCCTGCCCTCATTGGTATCTACAGGAGTACTTTCTGGCAGGGGTTACTGAGCAGGATCTCCTGGGAGATCTTTTCTGTCCCCTAGCCCAAGGGTACTGAGATCAATTGTCACACATAACAGTGCTGCAAGTTGAGATCAGCTAACACAGCAAAGGTTGTAAATTGAACCTGTGGCCTGTCTGCATCATTCAGTACCACACCTCGGATTGCATAAACTACCATGCTACCAGTGACCTGACAGGGGCTTGCTTTCAAAAATTGCTTGAAATTACCCTCCATAAACTCAAGGGGGTGGAAATTCGGACGCGCCTCTGTTGCGGCTTTAATCCAGGCGGAGCGGAAATGGTTTGCGTCTCCACCCATAAAATTCACCAGCTGGGCCCTGAGTATGGAGTGGAGCACTAAGGGAGGCTTTCCACACCTCTTTTAAGGCGCTAAGCCGGCTGAGCAACTGAAAATCCAGAGGTAAATAGCCAGCCTCAGAGTGGCCTAAGAGAGGCTTCCATCGAAAAAAAACCCCACCAAAAACATTCCCAATACATTACTCACGCCACATCAACATTAATTCCTCCAAAAAACCCAATCACACTTACCTCAGGTCGCCTTTACTTCCCTCACTGCGGCCGGTACAGCTTGGTTCGCCCACTCTCACAGGCGGTCCCACCAGGGACGAGTTCCAAATTTCGAGCCAGTGTCGCAGCCAGGGGCATTGCACACGGACTCACCTCTCCCGGGTGGTACTGCTCCGCGCCCTCGCAAACCTGGCACCAAATATTCTGGCGGGGCACTGGAAGCTGGCCGCCCGCCCGGAAATACTTTCCGCCGCCATTACCGCCCCTCCGGGGCGAAAACAGAGGCAACATCAAGCTGAAAATCCACCCTCAGGTCATTCAAAACTCTGCTGCCCGTATCCTAACTCGCACCAAGTCCTGTTCACCCATCACCCCTATGCTCGCTGGCCTACACTGGCTCCCGTTTAAGCAAGGCCTCGATTTTAAAATTCTTATCCTTGTTTTCAAATCCCTCCAAGATCTCACCCTTCCCTATCACTGTAATCTCCTCCAGTCCTACAATCCTCCAAGATCTCTGCGCTCCTCTAATTCTCGCCTCTTGAGCATCCCCGATTTTGATCGCTCAACCATCGGTGACCGTGCCTTCAGCTGCCTAGGCCCCAAGCTCTGAAACGCCCTTCCTAAACCGCTCTACCTCTCTTTTCTCCTTTAAGACGTTCCTTAAAACCTACTTCTTCTGCCCTAATATCTCCTTATGTGGCTCAATGTCAAATTTTGTACGATAACGCTCATGTTAAGCACCTTGGGATGTTTTACTACATTAAAGGCACTATATATATGCAAGTTGTTGTTGTTGTCGAACCATCAGGATCCCTTTTTATTTCATGGGTACTTGTCTTTACTGACAGTCGTCATCATTCCTGAAATGAAGATGTGATCTACATGGCACGAGTTGGCCACCGTTCACTCAAGCAAATTGTATGGTATTTGTCTCTTTAAAATACCTTCACCCTGATTGCCATGATCTATACTCTGTGCACCCCAGGTGGCCGGCTTCATCTCTTCTGTGGGTTGCTACATAAGAACTAGGAGCTGGAGTAGGCCATTTGGCCCCTCGAGCCTGCTCCGCCATTCAATAAGATCACATGTGATCTTGGCTTCAACTCCACTTCCCTGCCTTTAACCCTTGACTCCCTTATCATTCAACACACTGATTGCTGGAGTTCCTAGTAGAGCGCTTGATTTGGGAGTCTCGTGTCAGGCATACGAACAATGTGGCCTACCCACACTCACGGCAAACAAGCCAAAGGTGGGCAGAGGAAATGTTACAAGGACACCCTCAAAACCTCCATAATAAAGTGCAACACCCCACTGACACCTGGGAATCCCTGGCCAAAAGACCGCCCTAAGTGGAGGAAGTGCATCCGGGAGGGCGCTGAGCACCTCGAGTCTTGTCGCCGAGAGCATGCAGAAAACAAGTGCAGGCAGCAGAAAGAGCGTGCGGCAAACCAGTCCCACCCACCTCTTCCCTCAACCACTATCTGTCCCACCTGTGACAGGGACTGTGGTTCCTGTATCGGACTGTTCAGTCACCTCAGGACTCATTTTTAGAGTGAAGCAAGTCTTCCTTGATTCCGAGGGACTGCCTATGATGATGGATTGCTGGGTGGGATTTTGGGGGGGGTGGGGGGGGAGGGGGAGGGGTGGTGTGGTGGGGAACAGAAAGTTCCCAAAAGAGCAATGTTCTGAAAGAGACTGACTCACCTGCAGGACACTCTGTAAATAATCTATGTCGGATTTTTGCTTCTGAGGGGGCTGGTCTCCCATAAACCTCATCAGAGCTGCAGAGAAACAGGAATCAAAGAAAGAAAATTAACGGTCAGCATCTAGTCACAGCTTATAACATTGTAGAAAACTCCCAAAGCGCTTCACACAATGAATTACTTTTTAACAGTGGTGTTTCTCGTTTACATCGTGAAAGTCAAGGAGAAACCCAATGTCTACTGAATAAAACCAGCAAAATATTACACTTAACCATTCAGTGATTCTGATATCATTAATTCCCAACCCGTGTCATTAACCCTACATCTGGTTGTCATTAGCCTCAAAACCTAACTGTCACTAACCCCCAAACCTAGCTGTCACTAAAACACCAAACCCAGTTGTTATGAATCTTATCAACCCTTGCAGTCCCTAAGCCCCAAGCCTGTCAACTCTAATCCTCAAAGCTGGTTTTCATTAATGCCAAACCCTGTTATCACTAACCGCAAATCCTGCTGTCATTAATCCTCAAACCTGTTGCCACGAACCCCAAACCATGCTGACAATAATCCAAACCCTGTCATCACTAGCCTCCCCCCGCCCCCCCCACAAATGGTACATAACAGCTTCAAATGCTCCACAGTTACCTTGTGAAACTCTAGATCTGTGAAACTCACCCATGAAATTCTTTGCAGCAAGCTCATTGAGTTCATTGTCAACAATATAAAGCAGTGACTCCTGGATGGGAACCTGGAACAAGAATTGTGTCTGGAATTATTACTCTAAGGTCCCTCTCTCAGCCTCCCTGCACTAATTCAGTTCATATATTGTATTCTTATGGTGCATATTTTGACCAATGTGGATTACTTTACATTTACCAATGCTAATTCTCATTTGCAATTTGTCTGCTTAAATGCATAACTAATCTAAGTCCTTTTTGAATCTTTAGCTGTTTCCTATTTTTCCACTAACTTATCCACTCCAAAGATGTACCCTGGATGGCTGGGTTTTTAGAAGAATTTTTCTTTCTATTTGTAATGAATTGATGAATGCATTCTTTATGATTTAGTTTAAGGTGGAAACGTGCCTGGTTTAATTAAAAATATTTCATTTGTCATTTTGAAAAGGCTTTCTGAAGGTTTAAATGAACAATATCAAAGGCAGCATGACTATCTGCTTTATTGGTAACATCCGCAAAGAAGCCATGGTGATTTGTCAGGCAGAATCTTCCCCTTCTTTGGCCCCAAGTTTCCACATGATTTGCTCCTGATTTTTAGGAGCAACTGGTGTAGAACGGAGTATCTTAGAAATCGGAATTCTCGCCATTTAGTTTGCTCCAGTTCTAGTCAGTTAGAACAGTTTCACTTTGGAACAGAATTTATTTTTTCAAAAGGGGGCGTGTCCGGCCACTTACGCCTGTTTTCAAAGTTTCGTCAGTGAAAACTTACTCCAAACTAACTTAGAATGGAGTAAGTGAAGATTTTTGTACGTTCGAAAAAACCTTGTCTATACTTTAGAAAATCAGGCGTAGGTTACAAATCAGGCGTAGGGAATGGTGGGGGGGGCGGTTTAAAGGGAAGTTTACAAACATTAAACACTTCCGTTTTACAAATAAAGAGCCATCATCAATAATAAATGATAAATACATCAATAAATCAACCAATAAATCAATCAAAAAAAATTAATAATAAATAATTTTAAAAAAATCAATAAATAAAACATTTTCTACTTACCGACTGCAGCACCGGGAGCACTCCAACAGCGTGCTGGGATGCCCCCCTCAGTGTGTCTGTGTCAGGGTCTCTATCTCTCTGTCTGTCTGTGTGTCTCTCATTCTCTGTCTGTCAGTGTCTGTGTTTCTGACAGCGAGGTGAGGGGGAGGAGGGGGATAGAGGGAGAAAGGAGGGGAGCAGAGGGAGGGAAGGGGGAGGGATGGGGGAGAAGGGGGAGGGATGGGGGAGAAGGGGGAGGGAAGGGGGAGAAGGGAGAAGGGGAGGGATGGGGGAGAATGGGGGAGAGGGGAGAAGGGGATAAAGGGGGGAAAGGAGATGGGGAAAAAAGGAGATGGGGGAAGAGAAGGAGATTTGGGGGGAAGGAGATTTGGGGGGAAGGAGTTTGGGGGGGAAGGAGATTGGGGGGGGGGAGGAGATTGGGGGGGAAGGAGATTGGGGGGGAAGGAGATTGGGGGGGAAGGAGATTGAGGGGGGTGGAGGAGATTGGGGGGGGTGGGGGGAAAAGAGAAGGGGGACGGAGGCTGAACGGGCCGGGCCCGAGACTTCGGGCAGGGCCCGTCCCCAGCACCAGATTTACAGGTAGGTGGCGTTGGGCCGGGTCGGGGGGGTGGTGGGAGGGAGGTCGGTTCGGTTCGGGTCGGGGGAGGGAGGGAGGGAGGGAGAGGGAGGTCAGGTCGGATCCAGTCCGGGGGTGGGGGGGGAGCGGGTGTCGGGTCCAGGGGTCCAGGGGGGTGGGGGAGCGGGTGTCGGTCCGGGGGCGGGGGGGAGCGGGTGTCGGGTCCGGGGGCGGGGGGGAGCGGAGCGGGTGTCGGGTCGGGGGCGGGGGGAGGGTGGGGCGGGTGTCGGGTCCGGTCCGGGGGCGGGGGGGGAGCGGGTGTCGGGTCGGGGGCGGGGGGGCGGGTGTCGGGTCCGGTCCGGAGGCGGGAAGCGGGAGTTGAGTCGGGTCGGGAGGAAGCAGGAGCTGGCCGTGGGAGGAGCCTTATTCACGCAGCCCCAGTGAGGCCATTCGGCCAGGGCTAGGGGCTGCGTGCTTCGGGCCCCTCCCACACAGTTTCGGGCGCCTGGAGCTACTGCACTTGCGCGCCCACTGTAGCGCGCATGTGCAGAGGTCCCGGCACTGTTTTTGGCGCAGGGACCTGGCTCCGCCCCCTACAGCTCCTGCTGCGCTGCGCCGAGGGCCAGAGGACCTGCAGAGAGATGGAGAATCTGGAGGGTTTTTTTAGGCGCACTTTGTGGCGCGAAAAACGGGTGTCCAGGTCGGGACTGCGCCGTTCTAGGCGCGGCTCGAAACTTGGGCCCTTTATCTCTGGTGCTGTTTCTTGAGTTGTTGCTGTGCAGGTATCCCTACAGCCTGCCCCTTGGAATGGTTTCCATTTTTTTTTACCTATAATGATTGTTAGGTTAATGCACCATTAGTTGTCTGGGTCAGATTAGTGTTCTTTTTAAAATATAAGTACCAAGTTTGTTGATCAACAGTACCCAGAGATTTCCTTCATGTTTGTAGCCAGTGCTCTGTAAATTTCCTCACAGGTTTCTTTCAGCACCCTATGGCTTTTGGTCCAGGGCCCGTGTTAGTTTGAAGTCCCTTTAACTTAGCCTTGGCCTTGTGCCAAATTTGCTATCTTTCAAGTGACTCTCTTGCTTTTCCCATTCATAAATATGCAGAGATGAATTCTTATTTTCCAAGCACAATGCAGGCACCTCATTTTCCTCACCTCCTGACTGACACATTCTCTTACCTTTGTGTGCTGGACCAGGTGATTGGGTTTCTTTCCTTCTGCGCTCATACCCTTCCAGCCAAGCCTAGAATCCGAGTGAGAGGCAGAAAAGACAGGCTTACTAACTCACATTCACAGTTGCTCAGTGTTGCAGCACATTTACAGAACCGGTCTGACATCCACAGCTGTTGAAGTCAGCAGCAGATTCAAGCACTTTGATGATCAGAGACACACCGTAGGGATACGAGATGCCAGTCTCAGTTCTACTTTTGTATTGATTTCACTATAAATAGTGAGATTGAAGAGGGAACACAGAGTTCAGAAGGAGCAATGTTGGTGGCTGGAGCTGAGCTGAAGTCCAGCTTAGGGAATGGCCTTGTTGCATTGACAAGGGATTCAGACCTCATGTAGCCAACTTTCAAACAGTGTATTCCTATTAATGTGTACATCAGTCATTTGTCACCATGCAACACATGCTGAAAGGTGGATTGAGTATTGTGGTAGGGGGTGGAAGTCCATCGTGCAGACTTGTTCCACCATATCCAACCCGAGTGATGCTGTGACGGAGCTGTTTTCTGCACTCTTATTAACATCTGTAGTGGGATCCGATGCACTCGCACAGTAAGTACCAAAGAAGCATCTCTCATGAATGCTTCCATTGCTGCTAATGATGTATTAGGGTCTAAGCCAAGACAGGAGATAAGCTGGCTTCAACACACTTGGGAACAGAGTTCAGCCAGTGAGGGTGGTTTTCAGAGATCTCATCCAGCAGTTTGTTCGCAGAGATCAGTTAACCACATGATAACTTGACAGTGGCATGCCATGCCATGCCGCCATATCTCAGGATAAATAACAGGAGATGCCTCAGGACAATATGAAGCCTCCACAGCAACTACCTTACACGACATTCCTGGCACATCTCCAAGAAATGTCTCAAAGTGCTTCACTCAAATTACATTTTAAATTTAGACACTAGTGTTATGTAGGCAGACAATTTTCACACAGCAAGATCCCACAAACAGTAAATGAAATGAATGATTATTTAATCTGTTACTTTTGCTGACACAGGAAGGAATGATGGCCAAGACTCTGGGACATCTCCCTGCTCATCATCGAAACTTGCCATCGGATTTTTGATTTTCAACCGAAAAGACAGATGGGTGCCTGAGTTTAATGTTTTATCTGAAGGACAGTGCCTCTGTTAATGCAGCACTCCCTCAGATCTACATTCATGTGTTAGGCTAGATTATGGGCCCCAATCCTGGAGTGATGCTTGAACCGATAACCTCATGCCTCAGAGGCAAGTTTGCTTCCAACTGAACCAAACTATGTCAAGGAGCCCTGCAGCCAGCCACTATAACTTATTTTTTTCTCTGCTTCCAATGGAAGCTGGTAATAATTCCGTCATTCACTCCCTATCTAGACTCATCTTTTGTTTCCTAACTTGTGCCATTGCCATCTCAATTTGGTCCATCATCCCTTTTGTCTCTCAAATCTCTCCTGCCTTCCCCCCTATCACAGATCTTCCCTTTTGTTCTTTCCTCCCCTTTTCAGTGCCCCTGCACTTCCTTAAGAATCTGTTAATTTCAAACTTTTGCCAGTTCTGACGAAGGGTCATCGACCTGAAATATTAACTCTGTTTCTCTCCACAGATGCTGCCTGACCCGCTGAGATTTCCAGCATTTTCTGTTTTTATTTCAGATTCCAGCATCCGCAGTATTTTGCTTTTGTATCATAACTTCTTCTTCCATTAATGGATCAATTAGAAGCAGCACACAAAACAAACCGCAGAGTATTAGTTCCCGAGTTACAAGGAGAAAGCACCAGGGCACAAATTCACTGCGCACAAATAAAAAGGATGCAGTTATTCCTTCTAATGTGCTCATCAGAAAGACAGACAACAGCACTAAAAGATCTGGCAAAGCAAACAAGAGGCGCAGGCGAGCAAATCTGTTCTGACTATTGTAACGGCCATGTGCAGAGCTCAGAAGAAATTGACAATAAAGCACTCCCTTCCTGCATTAGCTGCCTTGCTGCTGGTGGCTCCGGCATAGCATGGACCTGATCTTGCATGTCTTCCTGCAGTTGCTGTGGGAAGTCCACACTGAGGCTTTTGTCCATAATGATAGCATAGTAATATAACTCAGGAAAGCACCTCTGGCCTTATTGCAGCACCCTTCTCCCACCAGTATCAGTGGGTATGTTTTTCTCTGGTTACCAATGTAAGCAAAAAGTTGGTGGCGTTATAAAATGGGGAAATTACCAAATATACTTGCACTCTTTCTTCTCATAGTAGCAGCCAGAAGCAAATATACCCCCTGAAGCATTGAGCACCCCAGATTCCTGACCCTCCTGGTTCACCAATGTGTTTGTAATTATGCTCTGCTATTGATGAAGTTTAAATAAAGGTGTCAACAGCCAAGGAAGAAAGAAGGTGCTGTGAGCGAGCGCTAACATCAAATAAATTCCCTGCATCTGTTGCCTAAGCCCTAAGTTATGGAATTCCCTGCCTAAACCTCTCCACCTCACTTTCCTCCTTTAAGCTTCTCCTCAAAACCTACATTTTTGACCAAGCTTTTGGTTATCTGCCCTAATTTCTCCTTATGTGACTCGGTGTCAATTTTTTTTGTCTTATAATACTCCTGTGAGATGCCTAGGGACATTTTACTACGTTAAAGATGCTATATAAATACAAGTTGTGGTTGTTGTGAGTACCTGAAAGGATCCTTAAGCATTGAAGTTGAGGGCCATAGTGATTTTCCCTGCCACTTGTAGCATGGTACAGATGGTGAAGTGTAGATGCTGTCACTGATCAGATGGCATTGATCAGTGACAGCTTCTCTATTGAGCTGACGTCTCCTCAGGCACTTATCCCCCGTGATGCCCAGGTAGCTCACTGATTTCCTGGCACCTCATTCCTATGCCGATGACATCTGCATATGTGGCATTATATGGTGCACCCATTCTGTCACATACACAAAAATATTTCTCCATCAGTAGTTGTGTGGGCGGTGTACCCTGGTACAACTCCGCCAGCTCCCTTTGCTGTTCCAGTGCCAGCTTTTATTGTCGGTTATTCATACAATACAAATGGGAAGCCCAAGATTGCATACTTTTGCATGAGGGTCCCTTAACCGATTTGTGACAAGACATAATTGGCTAAATATGACTTATCCTCAGACTATATTGCTCGATGTACCATTTTACACAAGGAAAGAATTTTAGGAGAAACACTGAAAGGGATTAGAGCCACATTCACACTCAATTTATTCATGTATCAGCTGTAACACTGGATGAATTTCTGGAGTTTTGTCTCTCTCTCTCAGTGTGTCTGGATGTACTAGCAGGGCACGTTTATCATAGAAATTTACAGCACGGAAGGAGGCCATTCGGCCCATCGTGTCCACGCCGGCCGACAAAGAGCTATCCAGCCTAATCCCACTTTCCAGCTCTTGGTCTGTAGCTCTGTAGGTTATGGCACTTCAGGTGCACATCCAAGTAATTTTTAAATGTGACAAGGGTTTCTGCCTCTACCACCCTTTCAGGCAGTGAGTTCCAGACCCCCACCACCCTCTGGGTGAATAAAAGTTCCCCTCAACTCCTCTGCAATCCTTCTACCAATTACTTTTTATCTATTCCCCCTGGTTATTGACCTCTCTGTAAGGGAAATAGGTCCTTCCTATCTATTCTCTCTGGGCCCCTCATATTACTGTTTGTTGACCTTTATTTTAGTGTGTTCCAATTATTGACATTAAGCAGACTGGAGGTGCACATACCACAGCCAGTCACATTACTCACGTGGCCACAGGCTCTCTGAAGTATTTCATGGCAAACTCTGTCATTATGTACTGGCCAGATTCAGGCGAAGAGCGAATGCTTGATGGAGGGTTGATCAAAGACTGAGTATGTGAGGAGCTGGTTGTGTTTCCTGAAACTACACTGGGTGCAGCACTCTAATTAACAAGCAGAGCACATGTTCCATTAGTACAGTTCAAGACGAGTGCAGCACAAGACACGCTAAGCAAATCAGTGTGAACAAAATCAGAGCCACCGTTTAAATAAAATGCACTGTTGTACCTCATTCCCTAATATTAATGACTCTGCCTGGGACATTCATTCCACAAGCACTTGGTAGAATTCACCTACCTGCTAATTCTTCATGCGCATGACTAGGCATTCAGGTCACAATTTTGCTGACCTTGAGAGGTCCGTGGCGGGCAACATCGGTGGCGCGTCCCGACCCTGCTGCTGGCTCCATTCTGCTTTGTAAAATGAATTTCCCATGATGGGGCTTGTTAAGCCCGCCTAGTGCCTTTCCCGGCCAATTAGTGGAAGCATGTCATCAGCCGGTTTCCTTAAAGGGACCATGGCCAACTTTATTTTGACATTTTTCTGTCAGTGCTATACAGCATTGAAGTGCTGCAAACACTAATATTGACTGCACAAAGGCACAGGGCTGCACCCAAGCTCTCCCATGACGCAATGGGTGGAGCACGCAATGGGTGGAAGAGACCTCCCCAGGAGATCAACACAGCCTAGTTGCACATTGCAGAGGAGGTGGTCAGGAGATGGGTGCAGTGCTGCAAACACTTCAGTGCTCTCAGTAAATCACAAAATGTTCGTACAAAGCCACACTCCACCTAATCCTACTGTGCCTCTCATCACATCTCCATCACTCTGCCTTCCCTACTGTACTCCTGCACATCTTTACTCACACCAACTTACCTTGCACCTCCACCCATCCCTCTCTATTTATATTATCACATCCCCATCTCACTAGCCACCCCTCACACTCACCCGAGTCCAATCATACCAATTAACAACACACAAGGGTAGGCACTTGTGTGTTTTACCCAATGTTCATGTAAAGTTTCTGTTAATGTGATGTCAAACATTGAAACCTTTATTTTCAACACTGCGTTCTTGGACATATCTGTGTGCACCTTTGGAAGTGGCTTATTGAGGTGAAGTGAATGGTGAGGCATAACCGTACACCTCCGCAATGGTGATGAGTGTGAAAGGAATGGCTTGGGCATTGTAGCGATGCTTTATGGTGTTGGTGTGGGGTGGTGCCAATCTGGCGCATTATGTGGCAGTTAGGGTTTCAAGTGAAGTAAATATGGCCATGGTGAGGCCATCCCCATACCTCCCGGGCAGCAATGTGATCGGGTGCTGATGCCCTGTGTCCTGTGCAGCATCAGTTGATTGTGGAGAAGGTTGGTGTTGTTGCTGCTGGTGTTGGGGCTGATCGTGGTGGGATTCTGAGGACCAAGGTGAGAGAGTATAAACGGTACCCATGTAGATGGAATAGATGGCAGGTGACGTTGAGATGACAGAAGCAATCTGTCAATGGTGAGAGAGGTTGTTCCAATGAGGTGACACTGGAGAGAGAGTTTGCTCCAAATATTTGCAACCTGCATAAAGCTCAATCTATCTTCCAAATGCAGTAAATAAGAACGTCTGAGCTTGGAAATTAAACAGCTGTGAGGTGGGAGCTTTTATAGCACATTTCAAGTAATCAGCTGATTGAATGGCCATTCATCTCCCGCGTCAGTTTAACAGATGTGATCCCCGAGCAGTGAGGACCCCGGGGGCGAGTAAGTAAAATCAAAAGCTGAGTTCAAATGTATTCTTAATGATCTCTAAACAAGGTTATCATTGGGTCCCCCACCACTGCGTGTCAGGTCTGTTCAGCGCTGTCAGATCCGACATTGGGAAAGACGCGTGGCAGCGTGTTCACAGTGGGGTCCCGACCCTCTGAGGGAATAAAACACTTTCCCACCCGACCTGCCACCGATCACACCCGCCGACCCCCGGAAAATCTCGGCCGGAGTATCGGTAGGCTATCAGACCACAGCCAAATAACACTGCAGCCAAGTCTAATCTTGTCCTCCCTGAACATCTTCACATATGCACTTTCCAGCATGGATCGCACTGGACAACAATCAGGAATGGGAACCTTGCCTGATTTCCCATTCTTAACGCAGAGGCACTGAGTTCTGTTGCAACACGCCATCCATCCACTGCACTAGCTGAAATCAGGTAACTCAGTACAGACCAGGTATTGAACCTGGGCCTTCTTGCTCATGTGGTCAAGTGCTACTCTGGTTGCTGTGTCCTCTTACCTTTCTAATGGATGATCTATTTGAACTGAGCATGCTCCTTTGCCACTCCTCATTCTTCCCCGTGTTAATACTGCAGTAATCCGGAGCTGCCGTTGGCTGGACATTGTCGCCAGGAAATAGACCAGATCGGCCACCAATCGATCCAAACTGCCAGCCTATGGAAGGAAGGGGTAAAGATTAAACAATGTTGGGTAGGGCCATGCCTCTCAGCTTGTTTGCTGTCACACTTTAATTCTCTATTTCTCTTCAGTGTCTCAGGGAACTGTTCATATTTCTGTCCTACTAAGGATACTGCCATGTTAATGACATAAATAATAGAATCTTTATCCAGCTGCGATGGACAAGATTTTAGAGGTTTTTTGTTTGAATATTTGTACCAAGGTGAGGCAAGTGCTAAGAACCAATGGCAGCATTAATCACCAGGTAAGGTGTACAGTTAAATAAAGAGTAAAGCTCCCTCTACACTGTCCCATCAAACACTCCCAGGGCAGGTACAGCACGGGTTAGATACAAAGTACAGCTCCCTCTACACTGTCCCATCAAACACTCCCAGGGCAGGTACAACACGAGATAGATACAGAGTAAAGCTCCCTCTACACCAGGAGTGGGCAATTATTTGGGCTGGAGGGCCACTTAACAAGTTTTGGTGGGCTGTTGCGGTCCGCCTACCAATGTTCCCCCAAAGGCGCAAGGCTGCAAGTCTGTGCAACAATCGCACATACCCATGCAAGCTGCTCCCCAGCTCCTGCCGCTGGAAGAGATACTGCGCATGTGCAACTGCACCGTGGCCGGCTATGGAGCAAATTTAAAAGGACCGTGCGCAAAGAAGGAACATTGCATAAACATAAATTCAGATAGTAAACAGATCCTATCTTACAAGCACTACATGTATTCGATACTGCTTAGAAATGAATCAAAGGTAAACATTGAAAATGTTGTGGTATCATCTGGTTTCTGTAAATCAGTGCTGTAACATAGAACTGTACCCTCTTTAGAGCCTGTGTCAGCATCAATTCCTCACCTCAGTCATCCTTATGCCCCTCTGCAAAGATTACTAATAAAAGAAAGACTTGGATTGATATAGCGCCTTTCATGACCACCGGATGTCTCAAAGCGCTTTACATCCAATGAAGTACTTTAGGAGTGTAGTCGCTGTTGTAATGTGGGAAATGCAGCAGCCAATTTGCGCACAACAAGCTCCCACAAACAGCAATGTGACAATGACCTGATAATCTGTTTTTGTTATGTTCATTGAGGGATAAATATTGGTCAGGACACCGGGGATAACTCCTCTGCTCTTCTTCGAAATAGTGCCATGGGATCTTTTACGTTCACCTGAGGGAGCAGACAGGGCCTCGGTTTAACGTCTCATCCAAAGTTACACGGCATGTTGGAAGCTCCCCAAGATGGTGGAGACCCTGCATAATTAGGTTTCTGCGGTTTCCTGGGAGGATCCGTTGGTCTCCTGATCGAGATACAGCAGGAAATCGACAACCAACTTTCATTAAAATAATTGAAACAGCATGCAATGATCACTCCATTTGGATGGCTGACCATGCCATTTGGGTGTCTGACCACTCTGGTTGGATATTTAGGTCTATCCTGCTGCATCTCTGACCACTCCTGCTGGCTGAAAGAAATCCTACTGCTGGTTGATTTCTGTGTTTGCAATTTCTCCTTGTAACTGACCTGGTTCAAGTCCAGCCATTGGTTGCAGTTTGATGATGTCACCCTTACGGAAGTTCAGCAAGCTTTTATCGTCTGTGATGTAGCTTTTAACTGCCATGACATGGTTGGAGTCCTGTAACATAGACATACAATATCAACCCAATCCTACAAAGTAACAGGACTTCAGCTACTGATACAAAGGAAGGTGTGAATCAAACACCCTGATAAAGCAAGTGTGCAGCTGAGGCATACAGACCAGAAGGGCCGAGTTCTGACCTAGACTCTTCTGATACCACTGATCTCTGCTGAGGCAACTCGGACAGAACAAACAAAGATCACTCTGCGCCAATCAGAGTGATCTTTGTTTGGGCGCAAGATGACCTTTGGCGTTTATGATATGACAAGTTGATCTGACAAAGAATTGGAAAGATTGGCAACGAATAAAACATTAAAAAAAAACTCGGACAGAACAAATGGCCACAGCATCTACAGTACCAGTAACTACACCCACACTGGGCAGTACCTGTACCAGTAACTACACCCACACTGGGCAGTACTTGTACCAGTAACTACACCCACACTGGGCAGTACCTGTACCAGTAACTACACCCACACTGGGCAGTACTTGTACCAGTAACTACACCCACACTGGGCAGTACCTGTACCAGTAACTACACCCACACTGGGCAGTACTTGTACCAGTAACTACACCCACACTGGGCAGTACTTGTACCAGTAACTACACCCACACTGGGCAGTACCTGTACCAGTAACTACACCCACACTGGGCAGTACTTGTACCAGTAACTACACAGGCATTTTGGTAGGAAAACTACCTACTCCTTGGAAAATAAGAGTCCAAATGGGGCAGAGGAGCAATGGGATATAAAGATACAAATACACAAATCACTAAAAGTAGCGACTCATAAGAACATAAGAAATAGGTGCAGGAGTAGGCCATACGTCCCTTCGAGCCTGCTCCACCATTCAATAAGATCATGGCTGATCATTCACGTCAGTATCCCTTTCCTGCTTTCTCTCCATACCCCTTGATCCCTTTTAGCTGTAAGGGCCATGTCCAACTCCCTCTTGAATATATCTAATGAACTGGTATCAACAATTCTCTGCGAAAAAAAATTCCACAGGTTAACAACTCTCTGAGTGAAGAATTTTCTCCTCATCTCGGGCCTAAATGGCTTACCCCTTATCCTTAGGCTGTGACCCCTGGTTCTGGACTTCCCCAACATCGGGAACATTCTTCCTGCATCTAACCTGTCCAGTCCTGTCAGAATTTTATATGTTTCTATGAGATCCCCTCTCATTCTTCTTAACTCCAGTGAATACAGGCCCAGTTGATCCAGTCTCTCCTCGTATGTCAGACCTGCCATCCTGGGAATCAGTCTGGTGAACCTTCGCTGCACTCCCTCAATAGTAAGAATGTCCTTCCTCAGATTAGGAGACCAAAACTGAACACAATATTCCAGTTGAGGCCTCACCAAGGCCCTGTACAACTGCAGCAAGACCTCCCTGCTCCTATACTCAAATCCCCTAGCTATGAAGGCCAACATGTCATTTGCCTTCTTCACCGCCTGCTGCACCTGCATGTATACTTTCAATGACTGATGTACCATGACACCCAGGTCTCGTTGCACCTCCACTTTTCCTAATCTGCTGCCATTCAGATAATATTCTGCCTTCATGTTTTTGCCACCAAAGTGGATAACCTCACATTATACTGCATCTGCCATGCATTTGCCCACTCACCTAACCTGTCCAAGTCACCCTGCAGCCTCTTCGCATCCTCCTCACAGCTCACACCCCAGCTTAGTGTCATCTGCAAACTTGAAGATATTACTCTCAATTCCTTCATCTAAATCATTGATGTATATTGTAAAGAGCTGGGGTCCCAGCACTGAGCGCTGCGGCACTCCACTAGTCACTGCCTGCCAGCCTGAAAAGGACCCGTTTGTCGCGACTCTCTGCTTCCTGTCTGCCAACCAGTTCTCTATCCACATCAATACATTACCCCCAATACCATGTGCTTTAATTTTGCACACCAATCTCTTGTGTGGGACCTTGTCAAAAGTCTTTTGAAAGTCCAAATACACCACATCCACTTGACCTACGTTTGTCTTCACTAATCATTTTCTCTTCACATATCTATAGAAGCTTTTGCAGTCAGTTTTTATGTTCCCAGCAAGCTTCCTCTCATATTCTATTTCCCCCCTCCTAATTAAACCCTTTGTCCTCCTCTGCTGAATTCTAAATTTCTCCCAGTCCTCAGGTTTGCTGCTTTTTCTGGCCAATTTATATGCCTCTTCCTTGCATTTAACACTATCCCTAATTTCCCTTGTTAGCTACGGTTGAGCCTCCTTCCCCGTTTTATTTTTACTCCAGACCGGGATGTACAATTGTTGAAGTTCATCCATGTGATCTTTAAGTGTTTGCCATTGCCTATCTACCGTCAATCTTTTAAGTATCATTTGCCAGTCTATTCTAGCCAGTTTACGCCTCATACCATCGAAGTTACCTTTCCTTAAGTTCGGGACCCTAATCTCTGAATTAACTGTGTCACTCTCCATCTTCATAAAGAACTCTACCATATTATGGTCACTCTTCCCCAAGGGGCCTCACACAACAAGATTGCTAATTAGTTCTTTCTCGTTACACATCACCCAGACTAGGATGGCCAGCCCTCTAGTTGGTTCCTTGACATATTGGTCTAGAAAACCATCCCTAATACACTACAGGAAATCCTCCTCCACAGTACTGCTACCAGTTTGGTTAGCCCAATCTATATGTAGATTAAAGTCACCCATGATAACTGCTGTATCTTTATTGCACGCATCCCTAATTTCTTGTTTGATGCTGTCCCCAACCTCACTATGACTGTTTGGTGGTCTGTACACAACTCCCACTAGCGTTTTCTGCCTTTTGGTATTCCGCAGCTCTACTCATACAGATTCCACATCATCCAAGCTAATGTCCTTCCTTATTATTGCGTTAATTTCCTCTTTAACCAGCAACGCCACCCCACCTCCTTTTCCTTTCTGTCTATCCTTCCTGAATGTTGAATACCCCTGGATGTTGAGTTCCCAGCCATGGTCACTCTGGAGCCATGTCTCTGTAATCCCAATTATATCATATTCGTTAATAGCTGCCTGCGCAGTTAATTCGTCCACCTTATTACGAATACTTCTCGCATTGAGGCACAGAGCCTTCAGGCTTGTCTTTTTAACACACTTTGTCCCTTTAGACTTTTGCTTTAATGTGGCTCTTTTTGATTTTTGCCTTGGGTTTCTCTGTCCTCCACTTTTACTTTTCTTCTTTCTATCTTTCGTTTCTGCCCGCATTTTACTTCCCTCTGTCTCCCTGCATAGGTTCCCATCCCCCTGCCACATTAGTTTAACCCCTCCCCAACAGCACTAGCAAACACTCCCTCTAGGACATTGGTTCTGGTCCTGCCCAGGTGCCGACTGTCCAGTTTGTACTGGTCCCACCTCCCCCAGAACCGGTTGCAATGTCCCAGGAAGTTGAATTCCTCCCTCTTGCACCATTCCTCAAGCCACGTATTCATCTTAGCTATCCTGCAATTCCTACTCTGACTAGCACGTGGCACTGGTATCAATCCTGAGATTACTACCTTTGAGGTCCTGCTTTTTAATTTAACTCCTAGCTCCCTAAATTTAGCTTGTAGGACCTCATCCTGTTTTTTACCTATATCGTTGGCACCTATATGCACCTCAAAAACTGGCTGTTCACCCTCCCCCTCCAAAATGTCCTGCAGCCACTCCGAGACCCTTGCACCAGGGGGGCAACATACCATCCTGGAGTCTCGATTGCGGCCGCAGAAACGCCTATCTATTCCCCTACCACTATACCACTCTTCTTCCTGCCCTCCTGTGCAGCAGAGCCACCTATGGTGCCATGAACTTGGCTGCTGTTGCCTTCCCTTGATGAGTCATCCCCCCTAACAGTACCCAAAACGGTGTCTCTGTTTTGGAGGGGGATGACCGCAGGGGACCCCTCCACTACCTTCCTTCCACTGCTCTGCCTGATGGTCACCCATTCCTTATCTGCCTGAGTAACCTTTGCCTGCGGTGTGACCAACTCGCTAACCGTGCTATTCACGACATCCTCAGCATCGCGGATGCTCCAGAGTGAATCCATGCGCAGCTTCAGTGCCACAATGCGGTCTGTCAGGTGCTGCAGCAGGATACACTTCCTGCACATGTAGTCGTCAGGGACACTGGAAGCGTCCCTGGCTTCCCACAAAGCACAGGAGGAGCATGAGACGGGTCTGGGCTCTCCTGCCATGACTTAAGCCTTAGATTAACTTAATTTGGCAACAATGTCAAAGATTACCTACTGATAAGGAAATAAAAAGGAAAAAAAGATTAAATACTCACCAATCCATCAGCCAATCACTTACCCGCTTGGCTGTGATGTCACCCTTCGATTTATTTCTACTTCTTTGTTTACTTTCTGTCCCAGCACCAGCACTGGCCTCCTCGACTGCCGCCTCCTCGAACTCCTGCTGCTCCCGAACTCCCGGGCATTTTATAGGACTCCCCGACTGCTGCCTCCTCGAACTCCCGCTGCTCCCGAACTCCCGGGCCTTTTATAGGCCTCCTCGACTGCCGCCTCCTCGAACTCCCGCTGCTCCTGAACTCCCGTGGCTTTTATAGGCCTCCTCGACTGCCGCCTCCTCGAACTCCCGCTGCTCCTGAACTCCCGTGGCTTTTATAGGCCTCCTCAACTGCCGCCTCCTCGAACTCCCGCTGCTCCTGAACTCCCGGGCCTTTTATAGGCCTCCTCGACCTCCCGCTGCTCCTGAATTCCCGGGCCTTTTGTAGGCCTCCTCGACTGCCACCTCCTCGAACTCCCGCTGCTCCCGAACTCCGTGGCCTTTTATAAGCCTCCTTGAGCCTGCTCTGCCATTCAATAAGATCATGGCTGATCTGATCATGGACTCAGCTCCACTTCTCTGCCTTCTCCTCATAACCCTTTACTCCCTTATCGCTCAAAAATCTATCTATTTCCACCTTAAATACAATCAATGACCCAGCCTCCACAACTCTCTGGGCAGAGAATTCCATAGATTTAAAACCCTTTGAGAGAAGAAATTTCTCCTCATCTCAGTTTTAAATGGGCAGCCCTTTATTCAAAGACTATGTCCCCTAGTATTAGTTTCTCGTATGTGGAAATATCCTCTCTGCATCCACCTTGTCGAGCCCCCTCATTATCTTATAAGTTTCAATAAGATCACCTCTCATTCTTCTGAACTCCAATGTGTATAGGCCCAACCTACTCAACCTATCCTCATAAGTCAACTCCCTCATCTCCGGAATCAACCCAGTGAACCTTCTCGGAACAGCCTCCAATGCAAATATATCCTTCCTTAAATACAGAGACCAAAACTGTACGCAGTACTCCAGGTGTGGCCTCATCGATACCCTGTACAGTTGTAGCAGGACGTCCCTGCTTTTATACTCTATCCCCCTTGCAATAAAGGCCCACATTCCATTTGCCTTCCTGATTACTTGCTGTATCTGCACACTAACTTTTTGTGTTTCATGCATAAGGACCCCCAGGTCTCTCTGTACTGCAGCACTTTGCAATTTTTCTCCTTTAAACTATAATTTGCTTTTTTATTTTTTCTGCTAAATTGGATAACCTCACATTTTCCCACATTATACTCTATCTGCCAAATTTTTGGCCACTCATTTAGCCTGTCTATCCATTTGCAGATTTTTTGTGTCCTCCTCACAATTTTTTTCCCCACCCATCTTTGTATCATCAGCAAACTTGGCTACATTACACTTGGTCCCTTCATCCATGTCATTAATATAGATTGTAAATAGTTAAGGACCCAGCACCGATCCCTGCGGCACCCCACTAGTCACTGTTTGCCTACAGGAAAATTACCCATTTATCCCGAATCTCTATTTTCTGTTAGTTAGCCAATCCTTATTGAATGCCTTCTGGAAATCCAAATACACTACATCCACTGGTTCCCCCTTATCTACCCTGCTCCTTACATCCTCAAAGAACTCCAGCAAATTTGTCAAACAAGATTTCCCTTTCACAAAACCATGCTGGCTCTGCTTGATTGAATCATGCTTTTCCAAATATCCTGCTACTGATTCCTTAATAATGGACTCCAGCATTTTCCTAACGACAGATGTTAGGCTAACTGGTCTATAGTTTCCTGCTTTTTGTTTGCCTCCTCTTTTAAATAGAGGCGTTACATTTTCCAATATGCTGGGACCGCCCTAGAATCCAGGGAATTTTGGTAGATTACAACCAATGCATCCACTATCTCTGCAGCCACTTCCCTTAAGACCCTAGAATGTAAGGCATCAGGTCCAGGGAACTTGTCCGCCTTTAGTCCCATTATTTTACCTAGTACTACTTCATTAGTGATAGTGATTGTATTAAGTTCCTCCCTCCCTATAGCCCCTTGGTTATCCACTATTGGAATGTTTTTAGTGTCTTCTACCGTGATACAAAATGGTCTCTGCCATTTCCTTGTTCTCCATTATTAATTCCTCCATTCTCATCCTCCAGGGGACCAACATTTATTTTAGCCACTCTTTTTCTTTTTAGGTAACTGTAGAAACTCTTACTATCTGTTTTAATATTTCATGCTAGTTTACTTTCATAATCTATCTTTGCTCTCTTAATCATTTTTTTAGTCATTCTCTGCTGGCTTAAAAACATTCCCAATCCTCTGCCTTCCACTAGTCTTGGCCACATTGTATTCCTTTGTTTTCAATTTGATACCCTCCCTTATTTCCTTAGTTAGCCACGGATGGTTATCCCTTCTCTTACAGCCTTTCCTTCTTATTGGGATATATTTTTGTTGCAAGTTATGAAATGTCTCCTCAAATGTCTGCCACTGCTCATCAACTGTCTCATTCTTTAGTCTGTTTTCCCAGTCCTTTTAGCCAACTCTGCCCTCATACCTTTGTAGTTTCCTTTATTTAAGCTTGGGACCCTGGTTTGAGAACCAACTTTCTCACCTTCCAACTGAATTTGAAATTCAATCATGTTATGGTCACTCATTCCTAGAGGATCTTTTACTATGAGATCATTTATTAATCCTGCTTCATTACACAGTACTCGATCGAAGATAGCCTGTCCCTGGTTGGTTCCGCAACATACTGTTCAAGGAAACTATCCTGGATACACTCTATGAACTCCTCCTGAAGGTTACCCTGGCTAATTTGCTTTGTCCAATCAATATGAAGGTTAAAATCACCCATGATTATTGCCATTCCTTTATTACAAGCCTTCATTATTTCTTGATTTGTACTCCGTCCAACAGTGTAGCTACTGTTAGGGGGCTGAAAGACTACACCCACCAACGACTTTTTCCCTTTATTATTCCTTATCTCCACCCAACTTGATTAACATCTTGATCCTCTGAGCCAATATTGTTTCTCACTAACGCACTGATCCCATCCTTTATTAATAGCGCTACCCCACCTCATTTTCCGTTCTGTCTGTCCTTCCGAATTGACTCAGGTTAATAAGTCCATTAAAAAAGAAAACAAAGCACTGGAGTTAATTTCCAGAGGGATAGCATTGAAAGGCAGGGAAGTTAAGTTAACCAGATAGGGGGAGAAATTCACTATCGGCCCATTTGAGGCAAAACATTTTTAAAGATTGAAAAGTTAGCGCCAGGCTCTGACGATTTCAAACCTAAAAAAAATTCGCCATTTGCACTCCAAGGAGGAAGTGGAGCGCTAAATCAAGTGCTCCATTTCCTTCTTGGATAGCTAACGGAAGCAGGCCTGAGCTAACAGAGGTGACCTCAGCAACGCTGCCGCGTTGAAAAAGTCCTTCCCTCCCTTAAGGGGCAGTGCCATCGCTGCAGGCTCTGCAATATGAAGGGGACCTACCTGGACCACCAAGGAAGTGGCGAATCCGTGCGATCAGCCCGGCACGCAAGCAGAAACCTGGGATAGAAACATAGAAACATAGAAAATAGGTGCAGGAGCAGGCCATTCAGCCCTTCTAGCCTGCACCGCCATTCAATGAGTTCATGGCTGAACATGAAACTTCAGTACCCCCTTCCTGCTTTCTCGCCATAACCCTTGATCCCCCGAGTAGTAAGGACTTCATCTAACTCCCTTTTGAATATATTTAGTGAATTGGCCCCAACCACTTTCTGTGGCAGAGAATTCCACAGGTTCACCACTCTCTGGGTGAAGAAGTCTCTCCTCATCTCGGTCCTAAATGGCTTACCCCTTATCCTTAGACTGTGACCCCTGGTTCTGGACTTCCCCAACATTGGGAACATTCTTCCTGCATCTAACCTGTCTAAACCTGTCAGAATTTTAAACGTTTCTATGAGGTCCCCTCTCATTCTTCTGAACTCCAGTGAATACAAGCCCAGTTGATCCAGTCTTTCTTGATAGGTCAGTCCCACCATCCCGGGAATCAGTCTGGTGAATCTTCGCTGCACTCCCTCAATAGCAAGAATGTCCTTCTTGAAGTTAGGAGACCAATCGTTAGGATGAACGATCGCGGGCAGGAATCCGTGAAAAAAACAAGGAAGGTAATTATTGTTTTAAACTTACCTCGGCCACCTTGCCTTTAATCATTGCCCCGGTAGTGGTCGGCCGCCCGATCCACACCTCCTGCAGCTGTCGGTGCTTTCGCCCGGCACGGCTGCAAGGGGCGGAAGTGAATTTTGAGTCCAGGGAGCTACCGGGGCAATGTGCATGGCGATGACATCACGATCTCTGGGCGCAGGGGATTGGGGCACAACGCCGTAGCGCTGCCTCTAAATTCCCGCTGAATATGGCGGGAGTCGATGTCAGTGCTGTGCATGGTTACAAAGGCACTTGCGCCCTGCTAGCGCTCCGGGGTGTTAACGGGAGGTGCAAATGCACTCAATTTCTCCCCCATAGAACCTTGGTTAGACGTCACTTAGAGTACTATGAACATTTCTGGTCTCTATATTAATAAAATGATATAGAGGCACCATTAGGTGCTAAAAAGATTTACTAGAATGATACCAGAACTAAGGTACTAATATAAATGAACTGGCTGAGGCTCTTTTCGCTAGAAAAGAGAAGATTGAGAGGTGACCTGAAAGAGATCTCTAAGATTATGAAAGGAGTTGTTAGGGCAAACGTAGAGAAAATATTTCCACCTGTGGGGGTGTCCAAAACTAGGGACCATAAAATTAGATAGTCACCAATAAATCCAGTCGCGAATTCAGGAGGAATTTCTTTACCCAGAGAGTGATTAGAATGTGGAACTTGCTACCACATGGAATAGTTGAGGTTAATAGCATTGGTGCATTTAAGGGAAAGCTAGCTAAACGCATGAGGAAGAAATTAATAGGATATGCTGATAGTGAGATGAAGAGGCGTAGGAGGAGGCTCATGTGGAGCATAAACACCAGTATGGACCAGTTGGACGAATGACCAGTTTCTGTGCTGTACATCTATGTGTCAGTAACTATAACCAATACTGGGGCAGTGCCTGTACCAATAACGGCATCCAATACTGGAGTAGTACCCATACCATGAAAAATACCAGCACTGGGGCGATACCTGTACGAGTAACTGCACCAGCACTGGCCCTATGTCAGTAATTCTATACAGTGTGAGTTTGGACCTTTTCCAAAAAACGTCATGGGTTGCCAGTTTGATGTGCTACCTTCCACCGGCTGGCTTTAGTTTAATGCCTTCTCCATTTTCCACCACTATGGGATTTTTAAGATCTGATGCCTTACCTTCCGCAACTCTTCCAGGAATAGATTGATGAGCGCCTTTGCCTGCTCAGCTTTTTCCGAATATAGAACCAATTGCTCATTCTTCAGAGCAAGCTCCAGCACTGCAACTTCCTTTAACTTCACACTCAGCAATTCAACATAACTACAATAGAGAGAGAGGGACATGTGTCTGTTATCGGCACAGGTGAGATTGTCCTGCTCAGGGAATGATACTGATCGGATAAATGAATATCTGAAGCCTTCCAGGCTGTGCTCTGTCGTCTACATTAGAAAATGCTGGAAGTACACAACCGGTCTCTCTGAAAATTGGAAAGCCAAGTTAACCTTTCGGTTCGAGGTCCCTGTGTCATGAGTTCTACACTTGTAGGTGTCACAGCTGTGGCTCGGTGGGTAGCACTCTCTCGGTGGGAGGGGCTAGGAATGAGCAGGTGCTGTTGATTACTGCAGGAGTTGGAGTGAGTTTGTAAAAAGTTGGTGGTGGGTTTTTGGGTTGTTATTTTTTCAAATTTTAGGGCCTTTTTGGCCCATAAACATCAGTCAGAGGCTGCTGAGGGGCCTGGAGTGCCGGGTCCCTCAGAGGACAATGCTCCCAGTGTGAATTTAATCAAGGGAGAGAATGTCTTGAGAAGGGAAAATAAAAGGCCCAAAGATTTGAGCCAGGACCCCAGGAGGTTTGGAAAAGAAACCACAGTGGTGGTTCACTGCCTGGATAAGGAGATGCGAGCTTGGGATATTATCCAGGCAGTACATGAGGACTACGGTGAGGAAAGTTGCTTTGCTTGCCGACCAAAGCCAAATGTTGGATTCAAAGTGACGGTCAGTGGCCGAGAGGAGGTGGAAAGACTTTTACTGAGCCTGAAGGTTGGTGAGAAGGACTTGGATGTATCTTTGCTGTATTCCAAACCTGCCAGTTTATAATGAGGACGATGTGCTGATAAAAAAGTTGGAGTCGTGGGCCATTAAACTTTGCTCAGTAATAAAGAGGAGATACTATCCTGGAATGCGGGTAGCCGATGGAATCCGTTATGTAGAAGTGTGTTCCCAGAGGGGGTGAAGTCATTACCCTACAGCATGAAATTCGAGACAATGAAAGGAGTGCAGTACTTCCGGGTTCTGCATGTTAACCAGGTGAAGGTTTGCTATTAGTCTTGGACATGACCATTTAGTAAGAAGCTGTCCAGACCTGAGCAACGAGGAGATGGGAGAAGGAGTAGGAGGTGTGAGTGGAGTTGCCAGAAGAGCGGAGCAGGCGGAGGACATAGCCGCCGAATGGAATGAGGAAAGAGCGCAAGAAGAAACAGAAAATTGCGGAGCATAATATGGCTCGCCTTCAGGTGTCCGTGGGGGGAGTAGAGGTGGGTGCGGGTTAAGTGTAAGTACTCCAAAGAGAGACGGGGAGTTGTACATTTTGGGGAGCAGGAGGGGAAAAGACCAGGAGACGGTGCAAGAGGCAGGAGCCTTAAAGGGGCAGCAGGACCGGAACGGAAGAGAGTGGGAGGGAAGCTTATGTGCTAAAGATGGATCAAGAGAAAGCCTTTGATAGAGTCTCTTATGAGTTTTTATTGATGGTTTTGGAAGCATTTGGTTTGGGGAAAAATGTCATTGAGTGGATAAAGATTTTTTGTTCAAACACATTTAGCTGTGTTAAATGTAATGTTTTTTTATCCCAAGTATTTTCCAGTACAGAGATCAGTGAGACAGGGTTGTCCCCTGTCCCCACTGTTGTACACATTGGTAGCAGAACCATTAGGTTACGTGATGCGAAAGGAACAGGGCGTAGTTGGGATAGCGGTTCCCAGTTCCGGGCGGGTGTCGGTGATACACCAATACACAGATGACACGACCTTAACGTTGAGAGATGGGGAGTCAGTGAGGAAAGCTGTGGGAGTAGTGGAGGAGTATTGTAGAGCTTCAGGAGCCGGAGTAAATTATAGTACGTCCCAAGGCCTGGTTGTGGGAAGGAGTAGGGGGAGTGGTTGGAGGAAAGCCCTTTTAAGGTGGTGGAGGTTTTAGAAGTTCTGGGAGTGCATATGGGATGCAAGAAGGATAGGGATGAAGTGGATCAACTAAATTGGGAACTGAAGATTATGAAAATTAAAAAGATTTTGTGAAGATGGGAAAGAAGGTGGTTGAAAGTGCAAGGAAAAGCGACAATAGTGGCAGCTCTCCTGCTATCGAAACCATGGTACTTATTGACAGTGGAGGATATTCCTGAGTGGGTGGAAAAGTCTATCCGAGAGGCTTGTGTAAAGTTTTTATGGAAAGGGAAACCAGCCTTGGTTGTTTACAATACCATCATTAGACAGCGAAATCAGGGAGGACTCAATATCCCAGATATTGATTTGAAGAAAAAATCCTTTTGAATTAAATGGGTGAAGAGATTTCTTCAGTCAAATACAAGTTTTTGGAAGAGTTTCCAGCATTTTTTTAAATTAAGTGGGTTAGGAGGACAGGGAATATTTTATATGGAATAAAACAATATGTTTTTGAAATCGATTAAACCTCTCCCTAGGTTTTATAAGGGGGTTGTAGACACTTGGGTCCAATTTTTAAAAGTGTGCAGTTTATGCCCAAAGGTGCTGAGGAATTTTTTAGAACAGCCCTTATTTTTGAACATGTGGATCAACATTGAAGGAGAGGTATTATTTAATCAAGCTTTTATAAAAGCTGGTATTATATATGTGAAAGGTATATTATATGAGGTAATTCCAGGTTGGTTGCCGGAAGCGGTAGTGAGGGACATAGTTTAGGAGGAGGATTAGGAGGTAGAGGAAAAAGCAATTACGATCATGTATGAGAAGATTGTGAGGGCAATGCCACAGGATTGGATGGAAGAAATAAATACACAAATCTCCAAAGGAGGTGAAATGTGTCCCGCTTTTCCAAGCTTTCTGCTGGAGAAAGGGAAGGAGTTGGTTCAAGTTGACAACTGTAATACTCGAGATTTCTACGGGGTATTTAGAGAATGGAGATTTAAGACACCTGCTGGTCAGAAGTTTTAGCGGAGTATATACCCACAGCTGGACTTCAACAGGATTTGGAAGGAAGTGTGGGTGAATTTAAAATGTCCAGAATGGATTGAACTGGATTTCAAATTGGCTCATAACCGGATTTTTACCGTGATAGTCTTATGTAAGATTGGGCGAGTAGAGGTGGCAACGTGCCCAGTGTGTGGGACGCGGGATGAGACTCTGTCCCATTTGCTGGTGTTATGTCCGCAGTTAAAGGATTTTAAATACTATGTTCGACAGTTGTGTGAAGATTTCTTGCTGGGTGAGGACCGAAGAGCAAGAATGGGAATCTGTGGGACTCAATTTTGAGATGGGGATTGCAGGAGAGTCTGCCTGAGTCTAGTGGAGCGGCAATTAATGTAATGTTCAGTTTGGCAAGATTTGTGATTGTGCAAGGAAGGAATGCTCTGTTTTTTAAGGGAAAGAGAATAAACCTAAAAGAGTTTTAAATATAAACTAAAAGATCATTATAAGGCTCTGTGGATGGTTTATTCAGAAAAGAATTTAAAGATAGTATTTTATGATCAATTTGTAAAGTATAATAGATTATTATATGTTACAGGCAACAAATTAAACTTTAGGTTTTGATGTTAATATGTGTTGGAGGAACGGCTGTGCAGAGGGGCGGAATGGATTTGTATGATACAATGGAATGATCACGATGTTGTAAATGTTCTTAATGTTTAATAAATATTAATATATTTTTTTTAAGTGGGTAGCTCACTTACCTCTGAATCAGAAGGTTGTGGGTTTAAGTCCCACTCCAGGAACTTGAGCACATAAATCTAGGCTGACACTCCGTGGGTGTGAGGGAGTGCTGCACTGTCGGAGGTGCCATCTTTTGGATGAGACGTTAAACCGAGGCCCCATCTGCTCTCTCAGGTGGACGTAAAAGATCCCACACTATTTTGATGAGCAGGGGAGTTATCCTTGGTGTCCTGGCCAATATTTATCCCTCAATCAACATCACAAGAAACAGTTTATCTGGCCATTATCACATTGCTGTTTGTGGGAGTTTGCTTTGCGCAAACTGGTTGCCACGTTTCCCACATTACAGCAGTGACTACACTCCAAAAGTACTTCATTGGCTGTAAAACGTTTTGAGACGTCATTGTTCTGTGTCTCTTTTCAAAATATTAAATAGCCATTGTTGGTTCAGATGCAGGCAGAACTTTTGTGTATTTCCAACATTTTATGCTTTTATTTAAAATTTTGAGCCATTGCACATTTTTCTTAATTTTTTTATACAACTCTGATATTAATTTAAACCTGTTAGGGCACTACAATTTGTCACAGCACCTTTGGGGGGGCAAATCAGTCATGGTTCCTGCTGCTGATTGCTATTCAATAACCCCTTAAAATGTCAGGTGAGGACAAGATCAGACCAAATATCCTGCTGGACTTTATTGTTGAATCTCACAGTTGACAAATGACCACTTGAGTGAAGACTGCCAACACCCATGGAACTGTATCCCAGTGAATTCCTTCAGGAGGGACAGGGAATTGGCAGAAAATAATTATATAGTGAAATCTCTCAGTCACATTTGCTGGCGTCCCATGTCACACTGACAGACGATATCACATTGACAGGCCATATCACAGAGACAGACCATATCACAGAGACAGACGATATCACACTGACAGACGATATCACACTGACAGACGATATCACACTGACAGACCGTATCACACTGACAGACCGTATCACACTGACAAACCATATCACACTGACAAACCATATCACACTGACAGACGATATCACATTGACAGACCATATCACACTGACAGACCATATCACACTGACAGATGATGTCACATTGACAGAGCATACCACACTGACAGATCATATCACACTGACAGACTATATCACATTGACAGACCATATCACACTGACAGACCATATCACAGAGACAGACCATATCACAGAGACAGACCATATCACAGAGACAGACCATATCACAGAGACAGACCGTATCACAGAGACAGACCGTATCACAGAGACAGACGATATCACACTGACAGACCGTATCACACTGACAGACCGTATCACACTGACAAACTGTATCACAGAGACAGATCACATCACACAGAAATACCACAACATATGGGAATAGCAGCATTATATTACTGGACTAGTAATCCAGAGGCTTGGACTAATGATCCAGAGATGTGCGTTCAAATCACACCACGGCAGCTGGGGAATTTAAATTCAATTCATTAAAGACATCTTGAATAAAATGCTAGTGACCCTGGCCCCTAGTTTCCACCTTCCTGATTTTTGGCGCCTGCATACTATAACGTACAAATTTTTTTGCCCGTTTGCGCCCCAAAAAATCGTTAGTTTCCCCAAAGTAAAAGTTATTTTTGGCGCTGCGTTACCCGAAGTTAATTCTGGGGGCGGAGCTTGAAGTGTGTGCTGAAAAGTCTGCGCATGTGCCCGGAAAAAAAAAGTGAAAAAAAATTACTTTCTACACGTGACTGGTCTGGATCAACAGTGAGAACCCATTGGTATCAGAGTTGGATTTGGAGATTAAAATGACAGCTTCAAAAGATGGATGCAAGGGAAGGGGACAGAGATGGAGAAAGGGACAGAGAAGGAGAAGAGGAAGGGGAAGCTGTAAGGGCCAAGAGGTTTCTAGCAGAAGAAATTGAGCCCCTGGTAGACATAATTGAGAGGAGATGGGATGTGCTTGAAAACAAAGGGAGAATGGGACAAAAGAAACTGAAACCCTCTACTCGCAAAAGTTTGGGACCAAGTTGCAGAAGAGTTTAATTCATTGTCCATTACGCCAAGAAGCACCCACAGCTCAAAAAGAAGTGACAGGACCTCGGACAAGCAGTTACTGTAAGTAATATATTTATTTAAATTTATATTTTTATTTATATTTATATTTTTATTGATATTTATGCACTGCAATAACATTTGTAAATGTGACTAATGTGTGTGTGTGTAGAAGGATCCTCTCTTAAAAAGTTCTATTTTCATCTTTGCAGAAGATGGTGTCACAGATCATCCGAGAAAGATCGGAAACTGGAGGAGGTCCGACAAATAGGCTGCAACCAACAGCCGTGGAACAGAGGATAGCTTATATGATTTAATCTCACAAGAGAAGATCAACCACCGACATTGGGCCCAGCTTACCGAGAGAGGGTAAGCCCTGCAAATTGCACAGTCTGGGTTGGCTAAATGTTAAGCATTGCGTGGGCTAACTACGCTTCCGCTTTCTCCCCTGCTGCTAACCAAGCATCTACTCTGTTATGTTTTGCAGATGTTGCACATCAAGAAGAGACAGAAGATGCAACTGAAGTAGAAGAAGAGCATGACCAGGAAGTCGTCAGTCCAGATGTTCATCTAGATCAGGAAAATGAAGGGCAGCAGGAAGACCCCGATACTAAGATGGTTACATTGGAATTGGAGCTGGTGAACTCCTTGAGGATTCCAAGCCCTTTCCTGAGCGATTCAACTGGCGTGACATTTCAAGGTGTACCGTCTGAGGCTGCAGGTCCCTGTGTGTCGCAGCAAGCCACACCTGGGAGATGGTAGAGGAGGGTGGGAGGGAGAGCTGAACCTGAAATACAGGATGCAGGGACCATAGGACAGTTCGTGGGGATGAGTGGAGAGAGCATCCAGCTAAAGAGATCGCTCCTGGAAACCATGGGTGGGGTGAAGGTAGAATTAATGGGACTGGCACTTGAAGTAGCAGCATTGGCTGGAGGAATGGGTGAGGTGAGGGGAGAAATTGTGGGACTGTCATCAGAAGTAGCAACACTGTCGGGACAGAAGAGGGAGGGGATGTCAGAGATAGTAACAGCAAAAGGGGGCACACCCAGGCTGTCATTGCTGCCACTAACATTCTCACCCCCAGATCAAAGTCAGGGGTTGATCCACAGGCTGAAGAAGAGTCCAAAGAGGAATCCAGGCCTTCCACAATGACGTCTGCTAGGTCTGTCCCTGTCGGAACCTACCAATAACAATTGCTCGGTCAGAAAGAAAACAGAAAAAACCTTGGGGGGGAGGAAGCAGAAGTCTGCAACAACGGGTAGGGATAGAGGCAACAACAGGGGCAGGAGTGGCCCGTAGCGCTGAGGGGGAGGAGATATGGCTTGTTTGTTTCTTTTTTTCTTCATTGAAAAGTTTGATACAACATTTTTTATTAAAGTTAAAAGTTAAGTTAAGTACAACTGTACTGTACAAATATTTAATAAACCTATTTATTTTTAAAATTTAACCAGAATCATGTACATTATTTTTTGAATTAAAGCAACATAAAACACAACATTATGTTTTCACACTAACAGGTGCAAAGAGTCAACACTGTGAAGATGAGACACACAATGATTTATGGCACCTTAATGATGACTGTCTGTGATTAATGTAATTTTAGCTGTACTGTCATTAACACGGTTTTCATTTTATTGGATACAGTCTATTATAAAACTATTAACAATGGTTCAGCTTTTGGTGCAACTTGCCATGCTGGATGTTGAATTAAATGACATCTAGGTTGCTGGCCTAAAACCATAACCATTAAGCTAACATAACCACTATTAGTATCACTGGAAAAGGATGGAAAGAAATGGGCCAAATGCACAGACTCCTGGAATTTGTTCTACAGGATGGCATCCCACTTTATGTGATGGTTCTTCAAGCTCCTGCAGTAATGGGATATGCGTTTCATGTGATCATGTTGTGCATCAGCAGTTCCTAATAGGCACAAATCCAAAGTACAAAACTGCCCATAAGAGATACAAATGGCCAGCAAAGAAAGTCGATAGGATAGCTGGTGTGAGAAGTGAAAAAATTCACCATGGTGTGACAGGGGAAGCTTTTCTGAGGTCGGGGTTAAGCACATATTTGAGCCAGAGGAGAGGAGGTTTAATCTCCTTCTGATCCTTTCTATACCAACATGAGAATGAAATGTTAAGAACTGGTGTCCAAAATAAAAAGTCCTTCATTATTGAAGACATATTCTTCACATTGATGAGTGCAAAAATTGTTTAAACTCTGCATTACTTCCGGCCCGGGATTGCAGCGGGCCGGGAGCAGGAAGGCCATTCGGCTCGGGATTGCAGGGCCGGAAACAGGGAGGCCATGCGACCCAGGATTGCAGTGGGCCTGAGGTCCAATTTCCTTAGCGGCGCAGACCGGTGCCAAAAATCTGGCGCCAAAAAATCTGGCGCTGACAGTCGGTGCCAGCATACAAACTTTGTGGAAACTTATAAAATATTGGTAACTCCCAAAAAATCGTCGGGCGGCAAAAAACCGTCGCCCAATGGTGGCGAAAATTGCCCCCCGTGAAACTACCAGATTATCGTTATAAACCCATCTGGTTCACTAATGTGCGTTCGTGAAGGAAACCTGCCGTCCTTACCCAGTCTGGCCTATATGCGACTCCAGACCCACAACAATGTGGTTGACTCTTAACTGCCCTCTGAAATGGCCCAACAAGCCACTCAGTTGTAACAAACTGCTACAGAAAACAATAATAAGAATAAAACCGGAAGGATCACCCCGCATCGACCTTAGCACCGATTCCGGACATGACAACAGTGCACTCAGCCCAGTCGATCCTGCAAAGTCCACCTCACTAACATCTGGGAACTTGTGCCAAAATTGGGGGAGCTGCCCCACAGACTAGTCAAGCAACAGCCTGACAGTCATACTCACAGAATCATACCCTTCAGCCAATGTCCCAGACTCCTCCATCACCATCCCTGGGTATGTCCTGTCCTACTGGCAGCACAGACCCACCCGAGGTGGCGGCACAGTGGTATACAGTCGGAAGGGAGGGGCCCTGGGAGTCGTCAACATTGACTCCGGACCCAAAGAAGTGTCATGGCTTCAGGTTAAGCATGAGTAAGGAAACCTCCTGCTGATTACCACCGACTGCCCTCCCGCAGCTGATGAATCAGTACTCCCCCTGGTTGAACACCATTTGGAAGAAGCATTGAGGATAGCAAGGGCACAGAATGTACTCTGGGTGGGGAACTTCAATGTCCATCACCAAGAGTGGCTCGGTAGCACCATTACTGACCGAGCTGGCCGCGTGCTGAAGGACACAGCTGCCAGACTGGGACTGCGGCAGGTGGTGAGAGAACCAACACGAAGGAAAAACCTATTTCACCTCGTCCTCACCAATCGACCTGTCGCAGGTGCATCTGTCCATGACAGCATTACTAGCAGTGACCACCGCACAGTCATTGTGGTCTCGTCTTCACACTGAAGACACCCTCCATTGTAATGTGTGGCACTGCAACCATGCTAAATGGGATAGATTCAGAACAGATCTAGCAGCTCAAAACTGACCATCCATGAGACGCTGTGGGCCATCAGCAGCACCAGAATTGTACTCTATCACAATCTGTAACCTCAGGGCCTGATATATCCCTCACGCTACCATTACCATCAAGCCAGGGTACCAAACCTGGTTCAATGAGGAGTGCAGAACAGCATGCCAGGAGCAGCAACAGGCATACCTAAAAAAGAGGCGCCAACCTGGGGAAGCTGCAACACAGGACTACATGCATTCTAAACAGTGAAAGCAGCATGCTATAGACAGAGCTAAGCAATCCCACAATCAACGGATCAGATCAAACCTTTGCAGTCCTGCCACATCCAGTCATGAATGGTGGTGGACAATTAAACAACTAACAGGAGGAGGAGGCTCCATGAATATCCCCATCCTCAATGATGGTGGAGCCCAGCACGTAGTGCAAAAGACAAGGCTGAAGCGTTTGCAACCATCATCAGCCAGAAGTGCCAAGTGGATGATCCATATAAACCTCCTCCTGAGGTCCCCACCATCACAGAAGCCAGTCTTCAGCCAAATCGATTCACTCCACTTGATATCAAGAAACCGCTGACTGCACTGTATACAGCAAAGGCTATGGGCCCCAACAACATCCCGGCTGTCATGTTGAAGACTTGCACTCCAGATCTAGTCGCGTTTCTAGCCAAGCTGTTCAAGTACAGCGACAACACTGGCATCTACCCGACAATGTGGAAAACTGCCCAAGTATGTCCTGTCCACAAAAAGCAGCACAAATCCAATCCGGTCAATTACCGCCCCAACAGTCTACTCTCAATCATCAGCAAAGTGATGGAAGGTGTCGTCGACAGTGCTATCAAGCGGCACTTACTCACCAATAAATAATCTGCTCACTGATGCTTAGTTTGGGCTCCAGACCTCTTTATAGGCTTGCTCCAAACATGGACAAAAGATCTCAACTCTAGAGGTGAGGTGAGAACGACTGCGCTTGACATCAAGGCAGCATTTGACCGAGTATGACATCAAGGAGCTCTAGCAAAATTGAAGTCAATGTGAATCGGGGAAAACTCCCCATTGACTGGAGTCATACGCAGCACAAAGGAAGATGGTTATGGTTGTTGGAGGTCAATCATCTCAGCCCCAGGACATCGCTGCAGGAGTTCCTCAGGGCAGTGTCCTAGGTCCAACCATCTTCAGCTGCATCATTAATGACCTTCCCTCCATCATAAGGTCAGCAGTGGGGATGTTCGCTGATGCTTGCGCAGTGTTCAGTGCCATTCGCAACTCCTCAGATAATGAAGCAGTCCATGCAGCAAGACCTGGACGACATTCAGACTAAGGCAGATGTGGCAAATAACATTTGCACCACACAAGTGCCAGGCAATGACCATCTCCAATGAGAGAGGTTCTAACCAGGGACCAGAATGCTACAGTCATCAGTGCGTACGCCCCAAACCTGGAAGCTACGGACGAGGCCAAAGAAGAATTCTACTCCAGCCTTGAACAATCCCTGTCCCAAGTCCTAACGGACAACAAGCTGATTCTCCTTGATGACTTTAATGCCAGAGTTGGAAAGGACACAGACCTATGGAGAGGGGTGATTGGTAGGGAAGGGATAGGGAAAAGCAACTCCAATGGTATCCTCTTCCTGACGAAATGCTCAAAACATGGTCTTGTCATAACCAACACCTTGTTTCGTCAGAAAGACAAGTACAAGGCCTTCTGGCAGCACCCTCGCTCCAAGCACTGGCATCTGCTAGACTACGTCATCATCCGAGCAAGGGACCACAAGGATGTCCGCATAACTCTCGCCCTGACAGGAGCTGACGACTGCTCAACTGACCACCGTCTAATCCGCTCTGATATCTCCTATCAATGTAGCCTCAAAACAGTGGGGGCAACAGAAATACTGCTGCAGAAAAATCAACGATGAAGCACTCTCAAAGACCCTGCAAAGAAAGCCCTACTCAGCCAACGCCAAACAGCCAACCTGGCGACCTCCAATGAACCGGAGCCACAGAGTATCCACAGTCCCTGGTCTGCCCTCAAGTCCACCAAAATTGGGGCGATAACTTTTACGTGAGTGTAAAAGTATCACTGGGTGCTACCCAATTCCAGCGGACGCAAACTTCCGGTTTAGCACTCCAAGAGAGAAGTGGAACATTAAATCAAGCTGTACTACTTCCCTTGGAGTGCCGAACGAGGCAAGTGGGGCGGTAGCAGCAGAGTTCTGCACAATGTTATATGCAGCACTGCCGGAATCACAGGCTCCTTCCCTCCGTTAAAGGGAAGGGCAATTACTGAGGGCGTTGCAAGGTAACGATTCTACTGGTCAGCAATGGCACCTGCGGTCAGCTGATCATTCACGGCATTGGAAATATTCAAAAATGAGCAGAGAGGTGAAAAACATTTTTTAGCCCACCTGACCACTAATGCCTTTACTGCTCCCCAAGCGGCCGGCCGACCGCACAATGCTTCCTGCAGGGGCGGAAGCAAATTTAGGATCCGAGGCCCTGCGCACTGGATGACATCACGATCTCTGGGGCACAGGAGATCGTGGCGTTAAGGTTTACCGCCAGCGCTAACCTGCAAGGGAAGTTCACGGGCATCGGTACTTTTGCCATGCCTGGTCGCAAAGCTGTTAGCGCCCCATTATCGACCCCGGAGCCGCTAACTGGAAGCGCAAAGGAGGCCAATTTTTCCCCCAAATTCTTTACTTTCATAAACTCTTCCTAAAGGATGTGATTAATCAGAGGGAGAACTACCAGGGAGAGCAAGCTCTGATCTTTCTCCCTTACAGTCCAATGGTAATTCATGAAAACGCCACCATCTCAATCCAATATTATGATCTAATGTTGCAATTTAGCATTACAGTACAACATTGCAATCTAAAATTACAATCTACATTACTCAGCCCTCGGCAGGTGACATTCTCCAAGTAAAGGAGGAGGTAGTAGAGAAATTGAATGAGGAGGAGGTAGTAGAGAAATTGGATGAAGAGGAGGTACTTAAAAGCTTGGCAGCGCCCAAAGTAGAAAAGTCACCCATCCAGATGCGATGTATCCTAGGTTGTTGAGAGAAGTATGGGTGGAAATTGCACAGTCTTCCAATCCTTAGATACGCGAATGGTGCCAGAGGACTGGAAGATTGCAATAGTTAAGCCCCTGTCCAGTCAGCCTAATGTCAGTAGTGGGGAAACGTTTAGATTATCAATAATACGCGACAAAATAAATTGGCACTTGGAAAAACATGGGTTAATAAATGAAAGGCAGCACGGATTTGTTAAAGGCAAATCACGTTTGACTACTTGATTGAGCCCTTTGATGAAGTAACGGAAAAGATTGATGAGTGCAGTTGACGTTGTGTAAATGGATTTTCAAAAGGCACTTGACAAAGTACCATACAATAAACATATTAGCAAAATTGAAGCCCATAGGATTAGAGCGGCAGTGGCTGTGTAGATATAACATTAGCTAAGGGACAGAAAGCAGAGAGTAGTGGTGAATGGTTGTTTTTCAGACTGGCGGGAAGTATACAATGATGTTCCCCAGAGGTCGGTATTAGGACCACTTCTTATTTTGATATAAATGACCTGGACTTTAGGTAAACAAGGCATAATTTCAAAATTTTCAGATGACACGAAACTTTGAAATGTAGCAAACACTGAGGAGGATAGTCTTCTTCTTCTTAGGCAGTCCCTTGAAGTCGAGCATGGCTTGCTTCCACACTAATATGAGTTCTCAGGTGACTGATGAGTCCAATGCTTGATCTACAGTCTCTGTCACAGGTGGGGCAAACGGTGGTTGAAGGGACGGGTGTGTGGAGTGTTTGGGTTGTCGTGCGCTCTTTCCGCTGTTTGCGCTTGACTTCCGCTTGCTCCCAGTGAAGAGACTCGAGGTGTTTGGCGCCTTCCCAGATGTTTCTCCTCCACTTAGGGCGATCTTGGGCCAGGTAGTCCCAGGTGTTGGTGGGGATGTTGCACTTTTTCAAGGAGGCTTTGAGGGTGTCCTGGAAGCATTTCCTCTGCCCACCTGGGACTCGCTTGTCATGTCAGAGCTCTGAGTAGAGCACTTGTTTTGGGAGTCTAGTGTCTGACATGTGGACGATGTGGCCCATCCATTGGAGCTGATCAAGCGTGGTCAACGCTTCGATGCTGGGAATGTTGGCCTGAGCAAGAATATACTTCAGGAGGACATAGACAGATGGTGAAACGGGCAGACACATAGCAGATGAAATTTAATGCAGAGAAGTGTGAAGTGATTCATTTTGGTAGGAAGAATGTAAAGAGGCAATATAAACAAAATGGTAATATTTTAAAAGGGGTGCAGGAATGTAGAGACCTGGAGGTGTACGTACACAAATCTTTGAAGGTGGCAGGACAAAAAGGCATACAGGATCCTTGACTTTATAAATAGATGCATAGAGTATAAAAGCGAGGAAGTTATGCTAAACCTTTATAAAGCACTGGTTAGGCCCCAGCTGGAGTATTGTGGCCAATTCTGGGCACCACACTTTAGAAAGAATGTCAAAGCCTTGGAGAGGGTGCAGAGATTTACTAGAATGATGGGATGCAGGATTTCAGGTACATGGAGAGACTGGAAAAGCTGGGATTGTTCTCCTTAGAGCAGAGAAGGATCAGGGGAGATTTGATAGAGGTGTTCAAAACCATGAAGGTTTTGACAGAGTAAATAAGGAGAAGCTGTTTCCAGTGGCAGAAGGGTCAGCAACCAGAGGACACAGATTTAAAGTAATTGGCAAAAGAACCAGGGTCTGCTTGAGGAAAAATAATACACAGCGACTTGTTATGATCTGGAATGCACTGACTGAAAGGGTTGCAGAAACAGATTCAATAGTAACTTTCAAAGGGAAATTGGATAAATACTTGAAGGGGAAACATTTGAAGGGCTATGGCGAATGAGCAGGGGAGTGGAACTAATTGGACAGTTCTTTCAAAGGGCTAACACAGGCACGATGGGCCGAAGGCCCTTCTGCGCGATATCATTCTCTGATTCTAAGAATGGTACCAAGTGGTTCTGTAAAGGTATCCACCAGCTGATATATTCAGATGTAGCTGGACTCACCTGAAACACTGACATATGGTGACACACCCAGGCACACTGACACCCCCCCAGGCACACTGACACACTGACACACCCAGATACACTGACACACCCAGACACATTGACACACCCAGATACACTGACACACCCAGACACATTGACACACACTGACACACCCAGACACACTGACACACCCAGACACATTGACACACACTGACACACCCAGACACACTGACACACCCAGTCACACTGACACACCCAGATACACTGACACACCCAGACACACTGACACACCCAGACACACCTAGGCACACTGACACACCCAGACACATTGACACACCCAGGCACACTGACACACCCAGACACACTGACACACACTGACACACCCAGACACACCCAGACACACTGACACACCCAGACACACACTGACACACCCAGGCACACACTGACACACCCAGGCACACTGACACACCCAGACACATTGACACACCCAGTCACACTGACAAACACTGACATACCCAGACACATTGACACACCCAGACACACACTGACACACACTGACACATCCAGGCACACTGACACACCCAGCCACATTGACACACACTGACACACCCAGACACACTGACACACCCAGACACACACTGACACACCCAGACACACCCAGACACACTGACACACCCAGGCACATTGACACACCCAGGCACATTGACACACACTGACACACCCAGACACATTGACACACCCAGACACACTGACACACCCAGACACATTGACACACTCAGGCACACTGACACACTGGCACACCCAGACACATTGACACATGCTAACACACTCAGATACACTGACACATGATGACACGTCACATACAGTCGCATACACTGACACACTGAGACACAGCTGGAGACACTAGCAGAAGTAGACACACTGACAATTCTAGACCCAATGACAAACTAACACATGAAAGCTTCTTTCTCAGTCTCTTACCTGTAACTCTGAAGAACCTTGAAATGTTCTGGGTTTATTCCGACTGCTTTCACCGACTTCAGCAGTTTGATTCCTCGGTGAGAGACACTGAGAATCTCCACATTGCTGCCAACGTCACCCTGAAAGAAAAACAAGAGGGAGTGACCCCCAATTCAGCACAAGCACATAGCATAGAATCAATACCTCTCCACTTCAGATTTGTCTCCATTTTATAGACAGCATTCTGTTCATGGTTACACACTGTAGCTGAGATATTCTGATGGAGTTGCATCAGGTCTCTGGCATAACCCCATTGTGGAAAATTGGGTGGTAAGGGGAAGGATTTCAAAATCCTCACTTCCAGCAACTTCAATAAATAAGGGTTAAATATTCCAATGCACCTGCTTGTGGTGCACACTGGGAGCACAAATCGAAAAATTGCATTGTGCCTGCAGGGAAGGGACACTCAAAGTTCTGGGAACACTGGAAAAGGGGGGATCTATGGTCTCTGATTTGTCACACTGCTTGTCTGACTTCCAGTTCTGGATGAGCAGAAATTCCCTCCAACCAATTATTTAGAAGACCGAAGCCATTGTCTTCCTTCGGTCCCTACAAACTCTGTTCACTAGCCACCGACTCCATCCCTCTCCCTGGTCACTGTCTGAGGTTGAAGCAGATAGTTTACAATCTTGGCGTCCTATTTAACCGAGATGAGCTTCTGACCACATATCCTCAGCAACACCAAGAATACCTCTGTAAAATTGTCCGTCTGCACCTCTGCCTCATCTGCTGCAGAAACCATCATCCATGCCTCTGTAACCCAACCCAGCCCTACAACTCTCTGAGATCTCTGCGCTTGTCCAATTTTAATTGCTCCACCAGTGGCAACCTTGCCTTCAGCTTCCTGGCTTCTAAGCTCTGGAATTCCCTCCCTTAGTCTTTCTTCCTCTCCCTCCTCTTTTAAGACACTCCTTAAAACCGGCGTCAAATTTTGTTTTATAAAGCTCCTGTGAAGCACCTTGGGACGTTTCACTATGTTAAAAGCACTATATAATTGCTAGTTATATCCACATATCCGCAGCATAACTAAGACTGTCTATTTCCACCACCGTAACATTGCCCATCTCCGCCCTTGTCTCAGCTCATCCGCTGTGTTATGTATTAAAGCTTGGTGGTCACCAGACACCAGAGGGCACCGTGGTCGGAGGTCATCGGGCTGTACGCATGTGGTATGTGTGCTTGGTCACCTGTATATAAGCTGGGTGTCTTTGTCACGCTGGCACTCTTGGGCTGGAATAAAGATGGATCAGGTTGCACCTGAGTAAATTTACAGTAACCAGACTCTTGAGTCATTACAATTGGCGACTAGGTAATTTAAGAGCCTTCGCATGCACAATGAGCACTGTTGGAATTCTGGAGAGATTCGTGGAGGGCGAGGATTGGGCGGATTTTGTCGACCACCTGGATCAGTATTTTGTGGCCAACAGCATGGACAGAGGCCTACACAGTTAAGCGCAGGGCAGTTTTCCTCACTGTTTGTGGTCCGAAAATCTACAGCGTCATGAAGAATCTTCTCTCGCCTGTTCATCCGGCGGAAAAAGGGTACGAGAAATTGTGTACGCTGGTAGGTAACCATCTGAAGCCAAAAGAGGGGATCAACATATCATGCTACCGTTTCTACACGCATGTTCGTGCTGAGGGCCAGGATGTGTCGGGATTTGTCACCGACCTGCGATGTTTTGCTGAGCCGTGTAAGTTCAGGAACATGCTGGAAGACATGCTGCGTGATGTCTTCGTGATAGGCATCAGCCATGATGCGATCCTCAGGAAGCTGTTGGCTGCAGAGACGCTGGATTTGAAAAAGGCCATCGCCAGGCATGCATGATGACAGATGATAATTTGAGGCAGATATCATCGATGAGTTGGAGTACCACGGCAAGTACTGTAAAGATGGCGTCATCTTCGGGCAGAGCTGCTTACGCGAAACCTGCCGCTGCTCAGAGTCCGCCAACTGGTTTGAACCAGATTTCACCCTGTTGGCGTTGTGGGGGCAATCATCGGCCTCATCAGTGTCGGTTTAGACAATACTCATGCAATGGATGTTCGAAAGTGGGGCATCTTCACAGGATGTGTCCACAACGGAGCAAGCGTGGTACGGCTCACCACGTGGTTGATGAGGACCAGTTCAGTGATGGCCCGGATACCCAACCCGAGGAGGAAGTGAATGGACTGTATTCGTTCCTGAGCAAGAGCCAGCTGATAGTCGTTAATGTGAAGCTGAATGGCGTGCCTGTATCAATGGAGCTGGACACGGGTGCGAGCCAGTCGATAATGAGCCAAAAGATATTCGACAAGCTGTGGGACACGAAGGCTGTGAAACCGAAGCTGAGTCCAGTCAATGCCAGGTTGCGTACTTACACTAAGGAACTCATACCGGTGCTCGGCATCGCAGCAATCGAGGTGTCATATGACGGTGTGGTTCACGAGCTACCATTATGGATCGTCCCAGGTAATGGTCCAACGCTGTTAGCCAGAAATTGGCTCGAGAAAATCAAACTGAACTGGAATGATGTCAAGATGTTGTCCTTGGTGGATGATACTTCGTGTGCTCAAGTATTGAAAAAGTTTCCTTCTTTGTTTGAATCGGGCATTGGTAATTTTACAGGAGCCAAGGTGCAGATTCACCTGGACTCCAATGCAAGGCATGTATATCACAAAGCTCGGTCTGTTCTGTACAAGATGAGGGAGAAGGTTGAAATTAAGCTTGACAGAATCTAGTTTGAAGGGATCATATCACTGGTTGAGTTTAACGAGTGGGCTACTCCCATTGTCCCTGTGTTGAAGAGTGATGGCACTGTTAGGATTTGTGGGGACTACAAGGTTACAATTAACCGATTTTTGAAACAGGATCAGTATCCGTTACCAAGGGCTGATGACCTCTTCGCCATGCTAGCTGGTGGAAAGTCGTTCACAAAACTAGATCTGACATCGGCCTATATGACCCAGGAGCTTGTCGACACTTCGAAGAAACTCACCTGCATCAACACCCATAAAGGACTGTTTGTCTACAACTAGTGTCCTTATGGGATTCGTTCAGCTGCAGCCATATTTCAGAGGAATATGGAGAGTTCACTGAAGTCCGTTCCTAGAACTGTCGTGTTTCAAGATGACATTCTGGTCACAGGTCGCGACACTGCTGAACATCTGAACAATTTTGAAGAAGTCCTACAGCGTCAGGACAAAGTAGGACTCAGGCTGAAACGCTCTGCGTGTGTATTCATGGCACCTGAAGTCAAATTCCTCGGGAAGAAGATTGCTGCTGATGGCATCAGGCCCACTGATTCGAAAACCGAGGCCATCAAAAATGCACCCAGGCCTCAGAATGTGACGGAGCTGCGTTCATTCCTTGGGCTACTCAACTACTTTGGTAATTTCTTACCCAGATTGAGCACTTTACGAGAGCCATTGCATGTGTTACTAAGAAAAGGCAACAACTGGGTCTGGAGTGCGTCTCAAGATAAAGCCCTTAAGAAAGCCAAGAATCTGCTATTTTAAAACAAGTTGCTTATTCATTATGATCCGTGTAAGCATCTTGTATTGGCCTGTGATGCTTCATCATATGGGGTTGGCTGCGTACTCCAACAAGCAAATGAATCAGGCAAGCTTACAGTATGGTAGAGAATGAAGCTTTGGCCTGTGTGTATTGGGTAAAAAAACATGCACCAGTACCTGTTTGGTTTTCGTTTTGAACTAGAAACGGATCACAAGCCACTCATTTCATTGTGATAGAGTATTCAAACAGGCTCATTTAGACAGGCTTTGAAAATTCACAGATCCCCAAATCAAAGCTGCTACGTGCTGCTCAGCATGTTGCATTAACTCATCAATCACCTTGACATTTTCGGACCTCGGGTAGCGAGCCAATTAAAACGTTAAAAGAATATTGATTGAGCCAATAAGGTCAAAGAAGGCGAGTTCTTTTCTGTAAATTGATCCAAGTATAAAATACAGCCATTTTGACCATGTGTCTCAGTAAGACAAAGAAACTGGCAATCAGCCAGCAGTTTGTTGCTCTCTGCCAGTATTAAAAAGTTAAAACTACCATCGGAGTTCGTATTTCATTGGAAATTAAGAGATCTAACAATTGTTTACGGAAAACAAAGGTATTAATGCCAATGCATCGTTCCGCATTCATAGGTGGGCACTGACATTGTCTGCCTATGATTACGTCATCTGTCATAGACCTGGTACTGAGAATTGTGCCAATGCAGTGAGTCGTCTGCCCTTACCCACAACTGAGATGGAGACGCGTCAACCTGCAGATCTACTGTTAGTAATGGATGCTTTCGAGAGTGAAGGAACCCCTGTCACTGCTCAACAAGTTAGGATCTGGACCAGCCATGACCCTATTTTATCGGTTGCAAAACGGTGTGTACTCAGTGGTCATTAGTTTGCCATACCTATGGAGATGCGTGAGGAGACCAAACCTTACAACCGTCGCAAGGATGAGCTGTCCATTCAGTCACACTGTTTACTGTGGGATAATCATGTAATCATGCCTAAGAATTGTAGAGAAAAGTTTGTACGTGAACTTCATAGCACTCATCCTGGTATTGTCATGATGAAGTCCATTGCTAGGTCTCATGTAAGATGACCTGGAATTGACTCTGCTCTGGAATTATCAGTGCAACACTTGCATGCAGCTAAGTAAAGTACCAGCGGAATCTCCGCTGAGTCTTTGGTCGTGGCCATCCAAACCATGGTCGAGGATCCATATTGATTTTGCGGGCCCGTTCCTTGGAAAGATGTTTTTTGTCATAGTAGATGCATATTCTAAGTGGATAGAGTGTGTTATTATGTCATCCAGCATGTCTACAGCTACCATTGAGAGCCTTCGTATCATGTTTGCTACTCATGGTTTGCCTGACATTATTGTGAGCGACAACGGGTCTTGCTTCACAAGTCTTGAGTTCCAGGAGTTCATGAAAATCAATGGCATCAGACATGTGAGATCAGCTCCATTCAAGCCTGCTTCTAATGGTCAAGCTGAGCATGCCGTTCAAACGATCAAGCAAAGTATGAAACATGTAACTGAGGGCTCATGTATATTGCTCAGTTACAGGTCAAGACCTCATACGCTTACTGGGGTTCCTCCTGCTGAACTACTGATGAAGAGAAATCTCAAGACCAGGCTTTCTCTTGTTCATCCTGATTTGAATAATCATGTTGAAAACAGACATCAAATTCAGCAATGGTGTCATAATCGTGTGCCGTGTCACATGACATCTCGGTCATCGATCCGGTTTATGTACTGAACTATGGTCAAGGTCCAAAGTGGATCGCCAGCACTGTTACAGCCAAGGAGGGTAGCAGAGTGTTTATTGTCGTGCTCAAGAATGGGCAAACATGCAAGAAACACCTTGACCAGGTTAAACTGCGGCACATGGGTGAACTGGAACCGAGTGAGGAAGATGCAGTCAGTGACCAACCAATCATTGTTCACTTATCAGAGGACTCTGCTGACATGACTGACTCTGAACCTTCAGTTTCTGATATGGTCATGACCACTCCCATCAGATCGGCTACTCAGCCCTCAGTCAGAACGCTCGCCCAGAGCCAAACTTGAACTGAGACGATCAACTCGTGAGAGGAAAGCCCCCAGACCGTCTTAATTTATAAAAAGACTGTTGTTAAGATTTTAAAAGGGGGATGTTGTTATGTATTAATGCTTGGAGGTCACCAGACACCAGAGGGCGCCTCGGTCGGAGGTCATCGGGCTGTACGCATGTGGCATGCATGCTTGGTCACCTGCATATAAGCTGACTGTCTTCGTCACGCAGGCACTCTTGGGCTGGAATAAAGATGGATCAGGTTGCACCTGAGTGAGTTTACAGTAACCAGACTCTTGAGTCATTACACGCTGCTGAAACCCTCATCCATGCCTTTGTTACCTCCAAACTTGACTATTCCAACACATTCCTGTCTGGCCTCCCACATTCTACCCTACGTAAACTAGAGGTGATCCACAACTCAGCTGCCTGTGTCCTAAGACCCGCTCACCCATCACCCCTGTGCTCACTGATCTACATTGGCTTCCAGTTAAGCAACGTCTCAATTTCAAAATTCCCATCTTTGTTTACAAATTGCTCCATGGCCTCACCTCTCCCTATCACCTCCAGTCCCATATCCCCCCCCCCCCCGAGATGTCTGCGCTTCTCTAATTCTGTCCTCTAGAGCATCCCTGATTATAATCGCTCAACCATCGGTGGCCGTGCCTTCTGCTGTCTAGGCCCCAAGCTCTGGAACTCTCTGTCTAAACCTCTCCACCTCTCTACCTCTCTTTCCTCCTTCAAGATGCTCCTCAAAACCTATCTCTTTGACTAAACTTTTGGTCAGCTGTGCTCATTTCTACTTATGCGCCTCGGTGTCAAATTTTTATCTCATAATACCCCTGTGAAGCGCCTTGGGACGTTTCACTACGTTAAAGGCGCTATATAAATACATGTTGTTGTAGTTTGTTGTTGTTGTAAATACTGGGATCACTGGGTGAAGGATACTGGGATTGCAGGGTCATCAGGAGGGAGGGTATGGGAGTTTGGGGGTGATTCTGGGATTAGAAAGCATTGGGAATACAGTTTAGGGGTTTGTGAGCAGATAGTGGGTCACATGATCTGGGAGTGAGGCTGCAGATATCCCACAAGACAGGAGGAGTTTTTTTGAATATTGGGAGATCCAGAGTCTAGCTGTAATGTGGACGTCAGCTCAGGAGAATGGGACCCAAACCATCAGGTCTCAATTCCCACCTTATTCCCACCTTCCAGCTTCCTTTCCCAACCCACGCAGCAATTTTTTGCACCATCAGGGACTTCCACCACCACTTTCCCCATCATCAGCCAGTCGCTGTCTCTATAGCCTGCCATAAAACATTTAAGATAACATTTCTGCTTCTGAAATTGAATGGACAGAAAATCATGGGCTGTGGGTTTGCAATCCCCTGATATGCATTGTTTTGTGCCAGGATCACAAAGGTATGCAATTTAGTTCACAGAAAGTAAATTTGCTGACTTATACAGTAAGCAAACATAAAATACATAAAAGTTCATTGCTAATGTAGTTTCGAAGTATTTCTATAAATAAATAAATCCTTATTACCTCAAAATGGTTAAGAGAAAGATTTTTTCACTGAATATATTCAACCTAAAGAGATGACTAACTGAAAAAAATAATTTCCACGAACAATCTTTGTTTTATTTCTAACCGTCAACAAAAAAACTATAATAACAACGATTGCTGTTCACGTGTAATGCCTTTTGCAGGTATTGTTTGTGAGGAGTTACTAACAGAAAGTCACAATTGTTAATATATATAAACTAGCAGAGACCCGCAAAACATTTGCCGTCAAATAGCATCTTTATTGCAACAGTACTTGTTTAGACTGTTATCATCTTCATCCATAGAATCAACATTGATGTCCTCCCTCCCTCTCCCCATCCCTCTCTCTCCCCATCCCTCTCTCTCACTCTCCCTCCCTCTCTCTCACACCCACTCCCTACCTCCCATACTCTCTCCCGTCGCTCCCGCCACGCGCTTCTCTTGGCTCCGTAGCAATGCCCATCGGCCCCGCTGCATCCACTGCCACCTCCTCATTGAAGCAGACCCAGCGTCAATCAAACTTTTACAATTCATGCCATCGCTCCCTGCCCTGATTGGTTGCGAGGGGCCGACTGGGCCCTGATCACCCATTGGTCACTCAGTCCGGACCACATGCTCCCCAGCCCCACCCCAGGACAGACAAAAACTGACTATTATGATTATAGATTAATCACTTGGCTCAAATAACAGCTTTCAGAATTCAATTTCAATTTATTTCAAAGTTTTTGGGAAAAGCAAAGAAACTCTCAGGTTCTCACAAGATAAAGAGTCATACTCTTCTACACTTCAATCCTGCTCTTCCATTGATTGATTGCACGTTGGAAAATTGAGCAAACTGCACATATTCAAAATGTACAGATGTGCTTGAAAGATCTGCCTATAGTGAGGTTAATAATATTCAGTAGAATCCCAGATTTTTGAGATAGGCTAAGGTCTCAGAGTAAATACTTTAACAAAGGTAGTAAAAGACGCAAAAGACAATTCAATGAGTAAATTTAATAATTTTATTGTGAAATATGTATTTTTGTATTTTAGTTAAAAATTTACTGTAGACACTAGAAATTTCAGTTAATGAGAAAAAAATGGCAGATGAAAATGTTTCAAAAAAACCTTTTGAGTAATTCAATTGCATCATCAACAAACCGTGTCAATGAAAGTTCACAAAGGAAAATTGAATGGGAAATGTTTACATAGAAATTTACAATGGGAAGAGTCGACACAAAAATGTGTCCAAAAATGTGGTAACTGGAAGTAAGGTTTGTATACAGTGTGCAAAGGTTAGATTTTTAATATAATGTAGATAAAAAAGACACATATATTCTATCAGCAATTACTCAAAGGTGATGTTGATGCTGTACTTACACTGACAGGAAACAGTCGAGAAAAGTAGACAGCCCAGTTGTCACGTGCCGCCACTACAATCCGCTTTTTCAGCCCACTGTCTTGCAGCAACCTGACATCAGTCCCAATATGAAGTTCAGCTGCGAACAAGAACACGTTAATGTTTCACCAGAACATAATGAAGTCCTCAGTGTGTGCATGTGTAAGTTCCTGTAAACCTTCCAGCACAATCTGTTGGAACATATTCCTCACAGAAACTCATTAGACCCCTGACCCCTTCCTCATTGGATACATTTGCCTATTGAGCAGACCTTCCCTCTCTCTCTGGAGATAGTCCCACTGTTAATAACACCCTTTGCAACCCATAAAGATTGTCATGTTTGAGGATGCAACTTGTCACAGCCTTATCTCTGTCCAGAACCCAACAATCACACGTCTTCCACATCCTCTGATCCCATAGATGCCATTGTTGAGTGAGGAGATTATCCCCATGCCACAACTACGTACCAAGTAGATCTCGCATCTTTCGTCGCTCCTCCTTTGAAATGCGTATGCAGCTGTCAGAGTAAGTGTCCCGCATGATCTGAGGAGATATCCCAATTGCTGTTAGACATAAGCACGCGCCATACATGATACATGACACACATAAATACAGACAGACAGACGCACAGAGGCAAATACATTTAGGGATAATATTGCAACTTTGTGTTGCCAGTAGAGGTCTCGCTTGCTTGAAGAGCAGGTGAGAAGTGCGGGTGGGTGCAGTGTGTAATTTTCTGATCTGGATACTGATGCACATTTTTAAATGTAACTTTCAAAGGGCAATTGGATAAATAATTAAAGGGAAGAAAATTGCAGGGCAATGGGGAAAGAACAGGGAAGTGGGTCTAATTGGATCGTTCTTTCAAAGAGGCACAGGCACAATAGGCCGAATGGCCTCCTTCTGTGCTGTAAGATTCTGTGACATCCAAATTTCTAAAATGTGCTTCTGGTAGATGAGGCTCCCCTCGCAGCATATTGTTGGAACATTATCACTAATTGTGCCATCCTAGCTATTGCTGCCCGCAATGCATAGGTTTTTGCAGGGAAAATATATTTTTAACATTCCTCCAATGTTGATCATTTTGACTAACTTAAGAACATAAGAAATAAGAGCAGGAGTAGGCCATTTGGCCCATCGAGCCTGCTCCGCCATTTAATAAGATCATGGCTAATCTGATCATGGACTCAGCTCCACTTCCCTGCCAGCTCCTCATAACCCTTTATTCCCTTATCGCTCAAAAATCTGTCGGGATCTCCACCTTAAATATATTCAATGTCCCAGCCTCCACGGCTCTCTGGGGCAGATAATTCCACAGATTTACAACCCTCTGAGAGAAGAAATTTCTCCTCATCTCAGTTTTAAATGGGCGGCCCCTTATTCAGAGACTATGCTCCCTAGTTTTAGTTTCCCCTGATATGTGGAAATATCCTCTCTGCATCCACCTTGTCCAGTCCTCTCATTATCTTATATGTTTCGATAAGATCACCTCTCATTCTTCTGAACTCCTATGTATATAGGCCCAACCTACTCAACCTATCTTCATAAGTCAACCCCCTCATCTCCGGAATCAACCTTCTCTGAACAGCCTCCAATGCAAGTATATCCTTCCTTAAATACGCAGTACACCAGGTGTGGCCTCACCAATACCATGTACAGTTGTAGCAGGACTTCTCTGCTTTTATACTCTATCCCCCTTGCAATAAAGGCCAACATTCTATTTGCCTTCCTGATTACTTGCTGTACCTGCATACTAACTTTTTGTGTTTCATGCACAAGGACTCCCAGGTCCCTCTGTACTGCAGCACTTTACAATTTTTCTCCATTTAAATTGTAATTTGCTTTTCTATTATCTGCGAAAGTGGATAACCTCACACTTTCCCACATTATACTCCATCTGCCTATTTTTGCTCACTCACTTAGCCTTTCTATATCCCTTTACAGATTTATTGTGTCCTCACAATTTGCTTTCCCACCCATCTTTGTATCATCAGCAAACTTGGCTACATTACACTCGGTCCCTTCATCCAAGTCATTAATATAGATTGTAAATAGTTGAGGACCCATCACCGATCCCTGCGGCACCTTACTAGTCACTGTTTGCCAACCTATTTATCCCGACTGTCTGTTTTCTGTTAGTTAGCCAATCCTCTATCTATGTAATATATCACCCCCAACCCCGTGAACTTTTATCTTGTGCAGTAACCTTTTATGTGGGACCTCATCGAATGCCTTCTGGAAATCCAAATACACCACATCCTCTGGTTCACCCTTATCCACCCTGCTCGTTACATCCTCAAAGAACTCCGGCAAATTTGTCAAACATGATTTTTCTTTCATAAAACCATGCTGACTCTGCTTGATTGAATTATGCTTTTCCAAATGTCCTGCTACTGCTTCCTTAATAATGGACTCCAGCATTTTCCCGATGGCAGATGTTAGGCTAACTGGCCTATGGTTTCCTGCTTTCTGTCTGTCTCCTTCTTTAAATAGGGGTGTTACATTTGCGGTTTTACAATGTTAGAATGTTCTTACGCCATTCCCACCTATCTCGAACCCTTTCTCCTGTTCCGTTTTGGGCTCATTAATACAGTAGGGGTGCTTTTCTAAGGTTAGGTTTACGTTATTGGGCCTTGCAGGAATATCAAACACCCCAGCGATTTATTGCCATTGTGACTAAAGATTACATGAATGGTACAGAGTTTTGATCACTACATAAACTAACACATCTGAGGATATTGTAGACCCTCTCATGACACCAACAGTTGCATGTCCAATTCCTATCAGTTCCGAAGCACAAATATATACAGATATATTAAAGAACAGTTCTGGAAACAGGCAGTGATAATGGTATTGGTTGTATTACCGTAAGTATTACTAGCTTGAGGCTAGAATGCAGGCAATATTATGAATGTAGGTCCAACAGTATTACTGATATAAGGCTCTGCTATAGCCAGTATTACTGGTATCCAGAGGTGTTATGCAATCTCTTAAGAACACGTGGGAATTATCCAATTAGCAACGAAGGTCAGATTATACAGCTGTGTTGTTATCCCAGTCTTGATATATGGAGCCAGCTCATGGGCTCCTGCAGTTTGTGACCAATCAAGACTGAATGGCGTTGGCCAGTGATGCTGCTGGCAAGTACCTGAGTCCACTGGTACCATTACGTGAGGAACGCGGAGATCAGACGCCACAAAGCACAATCATCCATCTCCGAAACAATCCGTCTCTACGGACTGCAACTATTTGTGCATATCGTTCGGTCAGCGTGAAGAGAGCATCTCAATCGAGGCTGCCTCCAGATTGGCATACACCTCAATGCTGACCAAGCAACATCTGGACCTATCAACATGCAGGGCCTATCAAAGCTCAACCGCATGGCACTACAAACTAGACAAGAAGGCTGGAAATGTCATACACGCAGCACCATGCTCCCATTCGTGGTTTAGTATGTATATATTACTAGTATAGGTTGTAATGCAGGCAGCATTAATAGTATAGGTTGGGATACAGCTGTAATATGGGCAGTGTTACTGATATAGGTTGCAATATGGGCCGGGTAACTTGTATACAACATGAACAACTTTCCTTGATTAGCAACTTTAACATAGCAAAATGCCAGGGTGCTTCACAGGAGCGTTATCAAACAAAACTTGATACTTAACATCCATATAAGGAGATATTAGGACAGGTGACCAAATGCAAGTCTGTCTTTTTTTCTTTCTTTCAATCTTTCTGTTTTCTTGTCTTAAAGGAGGAGAGCGAGGTGGAGAGGCGTAGAGGTTTAGGGACGGAATTCCAGAGCTTGGGGCCTAGGCAGCTAAAGGTACAGCCACCAATGGTTGAGCGATGAAAATCAGGGATGTTCAAGAGGCCAGAATTGGAACAGAGTGATCTCGGAGGATTGTAGCGCTGGAGGAGATTACAGATATAGGGCTGAATTTTCCAGTCCTTTGCGCTCTGGGTTTTGCCCCGGAGCGGTGTGAAAGGCGGCGATGAGGTCTCCTGCGCCCCGCCGCGATCCTCCAGTTGGGTTTTGCGACGGCGCTGAGCAGCACCACCCGGAAGTGCTGCGCCGGGTGTGCACCGCCTCTGGTTGCGACACTGGCAGGAGTTTTGACTCTTGCCCTATCCATCTGCCCGTAAGTGTGCCCGCAATGACCGCCTGGTAAATCACAGCGGTCCAACATAGCCGGCAGTGCAGACGAAGGGAAAGTACTCCAAAGGTGCACTGTACCTTCCTCTGCGAGTGTTTGTTCTTTTAATTTTTTTAAGCGATTTGTGTTGCAGTGCCGCCGTGGGCAATGTTTTGGGAATGTTTTTGTGTTTTTTTAAGGTTCCCCCCCCCCCCCCAGGCCTCTCTCGGAGCGTACACGGCCCGGCTCATTAATTTGCGTGTTTCCCATCCTTGTGTGATGAAACATACAAACAGAGAAAATAGGTGCATGAGTAGGCCATTCGGCCCTTCGAGCCTGCATCACCATTCAATAAGATCATGGCTGATCATTCCCTCAGTGTCATGTAACGTACATTACTATATATAACTGTATCCAAACATCCAACACATGACTGTAATAAGATATGACCTGTAACCACAGCATACCTTACCACCAGGGGTGCACTTGCAAGAGACATGTATATAAGGACAGGTCTCAGGCAAGTGCAGCATTCCAGAGCTGTGAAATAAAGGTGCAGGTCCAGAGTGACCTTGACTTCACTACATGCCTCGTGTAAATCGATACTGAGGGGACAAGACTTTACAGTGGCGACGAGTTACGGGATTACAGAATCCACAGAATGGCGAACAACGGATCAGATGAAAAGTACAATGCGGGAGACAATTGGGAGGACTTTATACAAAGGCTCCAGCAAAGCTTTGTAACCAAAGACTGGTTAGGCGACGATAAGGCAAACAAGAGAAGAGTCCATCTCTTGACCAGCTGTGGCTCGAAAACATACGCTTTAATGAAGGATCTGTTGGCACCCGAGAAACCAGCAAGCAAGTCGTTTAAAGAATTGAGCACACTGGTAAGAGACCACCTGAAGCCAGCGAGCAGCCTACACATGGCCAGACACAGGTTCTACAACTACAGACGCTGTGTGGGCCAGAGCATACCCGACTTCGTGGCGGAACTTCGGAGGTTGGCTAGTTTATGTGAGTTCTCCGATGAACTGAGGAGAGAAATGCTGAGAGACCTTTTCATTGAAGGAATAGGCCACGCAGGCATATTCTGAAAGCACATAGAGACCAAGGACCTGACCTTAGAGGCAGCAGCACTGGTTGCACAGACATTCTTGGTAGGGGAAGAAGAAATGAGGTTGATTTACAATGCAGGTACGACAACTAACGAAATATTGGAACAAGAAGTTCACAGCACTAAACATGCTGCTACCCCCACACACAGACAAAACCGGGAGAACCGGCTCTCGACAGCAGGCAGAAGCCATCAAGGGCCACAGGAACAGCCGTTCACACCTCATCAACCCACAATGCGAGCAATCAACTACAAACTGAGAGAAGCTCAAGAGAGATCAGCCAGATGCAGCTCATTCTTTGGAAACACTTTGAACAATGGAACAGGTCTGTGCTGGAGATGTGGGGGAGGGCACTCGTCAAGGGGATGTTGATTTCAGCAGGCTGTTTGCAGAAATTGTGAATATACAGGGCATTTGGCCCGCATGTGCAAAAAAACAGCAGCTTGGCTGGTATACGAATCGGATGGGTCGGAAAGCGGACCAGAAGATGGTGGGGACAGTACCCGGGACACCGATGTACAGCGGGTCAACACAATTAATGGCCGCTGCTCCTACAACAGGACGCCTCCAATAATGATGAGGGTCCTACTCAACGGGATATCTGTCAACATGGAGCTGGATACGGGAGCGAGTCAATCTCTCCTGGGCGCTCAACAATTTGAACAACTGTGGCCGCATAAAAGAGATAGACTAAAACTCACAAGGGTCGACACCAAACTAAGGACCTATACCAAAGAAATTGTACCAGTCCTCGACAGCACCATGCTCTCTGTCACACACAAAGGGACAGTGAACCGACTTCCCCTGTGGATTGTCCCCGGAGACCCCCCAGCACTGCTGGGAAGAAGCTGGCTGGCAAAACTAAACTGGAAATGGGATGATGTCCATGCCATGTCATTAGAGGAACGGACCTCCTGCTCAACAGTTATAAAGTGATTTGAACATCTCTTTCAGCCAGGTGTGGGCACTTTCAAAGGGGCCAAAGTCAAAATCTACATCACACAGGATGCTAGACCGGTCCATCACAAGGCCAGAGCTGTACCCTATGTGATGAGGGAAAAGATTGAACACGAACTAGACAGGCTTCTGCGGGAAGGCATTATATCACCTGTGGAATTTAGCGACTGGGCAAGTCCCATCGTCCCAGTCATGAAGCCTGATGGATCCATACGAATCTGTGGGGACTACAAATCTACCATAAACAGAGTCTCCCTACAGGACCAGTACCCGCTGCCCAGAGCGGAGGACTTATTTGCCACATTGGCTGGAGGTAAACTTTTCTCAAAATTAGACCTCACATATATGACGCAAGAATTGACCGAGGAATCCAAGCTACTCACCACCATCAACACACATTGAGGCCTTTTCATGTCCAATCGATGCCCATTCGGCATCAGGTCGGCAGCTGCCATATTCCAGCGCAACATGGAGAGTCTGCTCAAGTCCATCCCAGGGACGGTTGTATTTCAAGACGACATACTTATCACGGGCAGGGACTCCCATCTCCGTAATTTGGAGGAAGTACTAAAGCGGTTGGATCGGGTAGGCCTACGAGTCAAGAAATCCAAGTGCCTGTTTCTCACACCCGAGGTTGAATTTTTGGGCAGAAGGATTGCCGCTGATGGAATCTGCCCAACAGAGTCCAAAACAGAAGCAATTCGCCTGGCACCCAGGCCCCGGAATATCTCAGAACTGTGCGCCTTTCTCGGGCTACTCAATTACTTTGGGAACTTTATGCAGAACTTAAGCACGCTGCTGGAGCCTCTCCATGTGCTACTCAGGAAGGGGTGCGATTGGTTTTGGGGGGACGCCAAGGAACGCGCCTTCAATAAGGCACGCAACCTTCTGTGTTCCAACAGTGTTTTGACTTTCTTTGACCCAAGTAAAAAGCTAGTTCTCACATGCGATGCATCAGTGTATGGGGTTGGGTGCATTTTGCAACATGTCAATAGTGCGGACAAATTACAACCCATAGCTTATGCCTCCAGGTCACTTTCGCGGGCGGAGCGCGGGTAAGGAATGGTAGAGGAGGCGGCGCTCGCGTGCGTGTACGGTGTCAAAAAGATGTACCAATACCTTTTCGGGGCCAAGTTCGCGTTAGAAACCGACCACAAGCTCCTCATGTCCCTCCTATCCGAGAGCAAGGAAATAAACACCAACGCCTCGGCGCGAGTTCAACGATGGGCACTCATGCTGGCGTCCTACGACTATACCATAAGGCACAGACCAGGCACAGACAACTGTGCCGACGCGCTCAGCAGGCTACTCCTGGCGACCACGGAAGGGTCTGATGAACGGGACTGTGAGATAGTCATGGCAATCAATGCCTTTGAGTCCACAGGTTCGCCCATGACGGCTCGCCAAATCAGAGCCTGGATGGCCAGCGACCCCACGTTATCCTTAGTAAAAAGATGTGTCCTAGCCGGTGATTGGGCAGAGGTTCACGATGCCTGCCCCAAGGAATTAAAACCCTTTCACAGGCGCATGCATGAGCTATCACTACAAGCAGACTGCCTGATGTGGGGCAGCCGAGTAGTCATGCCTCTGCAAGGCAGAGAGGCATTTGTCCGGGAGCTCCACCGCGAGCACCCAGGGATTGTTCTCATGAAGGCCATAGCCAGATCCCACGTGTGGTGACCTGATATTGACGCGGACTTGGAGCTCTGCGTCCGAAGATGCACCATTTGTGCCCAACTCAGCAATGCCCCCAGGGAGGCTCCACTGAGCCCCTGGCCTACCAAACCGTGGTCGCGGGTGCACGTAGACTATGCGGGCCCATTCATGGGTAAAATGTTCCTCGTAGTTGTAGATGCATTTTCAAAGTGGATCGAATGCACCATTTTAAACTCGAGCACAACCTCCACCACTGTGGAGAGCCTCGCAACCATGTTTGCAACGCACGGAATCCCTGACATATTGGTCAGTGACAATGGTCCGTGCTTCACCAGTGCAGAATTCCAAGACTTTATAATTGACCACGGCATAAATCACGTCAAGACGGCACCGTTCAAGCCGGCCTCCAACGGCCAGGCAGAGAGAGCAGTGCAAATCATTAAACAAGGCATGCTTAAAATCCAAGGTCCCACGCTGCAGGATCGCCTGTCGCGACTGCTGCTGGCATACAGATCTCGTCCGCACTCACTGACTGAGATCCCCCCCGCGCAACTGTTGATGAAAAGGACTTTGAAAACAAGGCTCTCATTAATCCTCCCAGACATACACAAATCATTGAGGCAAAGTGCCGTAAGCTGACTGAGTACCATGACAGAAATTCGAGAGGGAGATGGCGTGAGATAGGGGACAAAGTGTTTGTACTAAACTATAGCAGGGGTCCCAAATGGCTTGCAGGGACCATAACGGGCAAGGAAGGAAACAGGCTACTGGTAGTACAAATGGACAATGGCAAAACCTGCCGGAGGCATGTAGACCAAGTCAAAAGCAGATTTACCAACAACACTGCGGAACCAGAGGCAGACTACAATGTGGAACTCGCACCACACCTGGTGGACAGACAGAGGGAACAACCTGAGGAAAGGGCAATCCCAACAGACAGCCCAGGCGAGTCAACAACAATCACACCAATCGAAACAAACAGCCCAGGCGAGATACCAGCAACCACACCCAAAGAAAAACAAACACCAAGGCAAACAACTGAACCACAACTCAGACGCTCCATGTGAGAGCGTAGACCACCTGAGAGAGTGAACCTATAAAGACAATAAGACCTTGGGGGAGGGTGATGTCATGTATCTTACATTATTATATATAACTGTATCCTAACATGCTATACATGACTGTAATAAGATATGACCTGTAACCACCAGCATACCTTACCACCAGGGGTGCACTTGCAAGAGACAGGTATATAAGGACATGTCTCAGGCAAGTGCAGCATTCCAGAGCTGTGAAATAAAGGTGCAGGTCCAGAGTGACCTTGACTTCACTTCATGCCTCGTGTGAATCTGTACTAAGGGGACAGGACTTTACACTCAGTACCCCTTTACTGCTTTCTCTCCATACCCCTTGATCCCTTTAGCCGTAAGGGCCATATCTAACTCCCTCTTGATGCCAGTTCATTGGATAGATTCAACAACTCTCTGCGGTAGGGAATTCCACAGGTGAACAACTCTCTGAGTGAAGAAGTTCTCCTCATCTCAGTCCTAAATGGCCTACCCCTTATCCTAAGACTGTGTCCCCTGGTTCTGGACTTCCCCAACATCTGGAACATTCTTCCCGCATCTAACCTGTCCAGTCCCGTCAGAATCTTATAAGTTTCTATGATATCCCCTCTCATCCTTCTAAACTCCAGTGTATCAAGGCCCACTTGATCCAATCTCTCCTCATATGTCAGTCCCGCCATCCCGGGAATCAGTCTGATGAACCTTCGCTGCACTCCCTCAATAGCAAGAACGTCCTTCTGCAGATTAGGAGACCAAAACTGAACACAATATTCCAGGTGAGGCCTCACCAAGGCCCTGTACAACTGCAGTAAGACCTCCCTGCTCCTATACTCAAATCCCCTAGCTATGAAGGCCAACATACCATTTGCCTTCTTCACCCTGCTGTACCTGCATGCCAACTTTCAATGACTGATGAACCATGACACCCAGGTCTTGTTGCATCTCCCCCTTTCCTAATCTGCCGCCATTCAGATAATATTCTGCCTTCGTGTTTTTGCCCCCAAAGTGGATAACCTCACATTTATCCACATTATACTGCATCTGCCATGCATTGGCCCACTCACCTAACCTGTCCAAGTCACCCTGCAGCCATTTAGCGTCCTCCTCACAGCTCACACTGCCACCCAGTTTAGTGTCATCTGCAAACTTGGAGATATTACACTCAATTCCTTCATCTAAATCATTAATGCATATTGTAAATAGTTGGGGTCCCAGCACTGAGCCCTGTGGCACCCCACTAGTCACTGCCTGCCATTCTGAAAAGAACTCGTTTATCCAAGTTCATGGCACCGTGGCTGGCTCTGCTGCACAGGAGGGGAGGAAAAAGAGCGGGAGAGCGATAGTGATAGGGGATTCAATTGTAAGGGGAATAGATAGGCGATTCTGCGGCCGCAAGTGAGACTCCAGGATGGTATGTTGCCTCCCTGGTGCAAGGGTCAAGGATGTCTCGGAGTGGGTGCAGGACGTTCTGAAAAGCGAGGGTGAACAGCCAGTTGTCGTGGTGCACATTGGTACCAACGATATAGGTAAAAAACGGGATGAGGTCCTACGAGACGAATTTAAGGAGCTAGGAGCTAAATTAAAAAGTAGGACCTCAAAAGTAGTAATCTTTGGATTGCTACTAGTGCCATGTGCTAGTCAGAGTAGGAATCGCAGGATAGCTCAGATGAATACGTGGCTTGCGCAGTGGTGCAGCAGGGAGCGATTCAAATTCCTGGGGCATTGGAACCGGTTCTGAGGGAGGTGGGACCAGTACAAACTGGACGGTCTGCACCTCGGCAGGACCGGAACCAATGTCTTAGGAGGAGTGTTTGCCAGTGCTGTTGTGGAGGAGTTAAACTAATATGACAGGGGGATGGGAACCAAAGCAGGGAGACAGAGGGAAACAAATTGGAGACAGAAGCAAAAGACAGAAAGGAGATGAGTAAAAGTGGAGGGCAGAGAAACCCAAGGCAAAAAACAAAAAGGGCCACTTTGCAGCAAAATTCTAAAAGGTCTCAGTGTATTAAAAAGGCAAGCCTGAAGGCTCTGTGCCTCAATGCGAGGAGTATTCGGAATAAGGTGGACGAATTAACTATGCAGATAGCAGTGAACGGATACGATGTGGTTGGCATCACGGAGACATGGCTCCAGGGTGACCAAGGCTGAGAACTCAACATCCAAGGGTATTCAACATTTAGGAAGGATAGACAGAAAGGAAAAGGAGGCGGGGTGGCATTGCTGGTTAAAGAGGAAATTAAGGCAATTGTAAGGAAAGACATTAGCTTGGATGATGTGGAATCGATATGGGTGGAGCTACGGAATATCAAGGGGCAGAAAACGCTAGTGGGAGTTGTGTACAGACCTCCAAACAGTAGTAGTGATGTTGGGGAGAGCATCAAACTGAAAATGAGGGGTGCATGCAATAAAGGTGCAGCAGTTATCATGGGTGACTTTAATATGCATATAGATTGGGCTAACGAAACTGGAAACAATACGGTGGAGGAGGATTTCCTGGAGTGCATAAGGGATGGTTTTTTAGACCAATATGTCGAGGAACCAACTAGAGGGGAGGCCATCTTAGACTGGGTGTTGTGTAATGAGAGAGGATTAATTAGCAATCTCATTGTGCAAGGCCCCTTGGGGAAGAGTGACCATGATATGGTGGAATTCTACATTAGGATGGAGAATGAAACAGTTAATTCAGAGACAATGGTCCAGAACTTAAAGAAGGTATGAGGCGTGAATTGGCTAGGATAGATTGACGAATGATGCTTAAGGGGTTGACAGTGGATGGGCAATGGCAGACATTTAGAGACCGCATGGATGAACTACAACAATTGTACATCCCTGTCTGGCATAAAAATAAAAAAGGGAAGGTGGCTCAACCGTGGCTATCAAGGGAAATCAGGGATAGTATTAAAGCCAAGGAAGTGGCATACAAATTGGCCAGAAATAGCAGCGAACCCAGGGACTGGGAGAAATTTAGAACTCAGCAGAGGAGGACGAAGGATTTGATTAGGGCAGGGAAAATAGAGTACGAGAGGAAGCTTGCAGGGAACATTAAAATGGACTGCAAAAGCTTCTATCGATATGTAAAGAGAAAAAGGTTAGTAAAGACAAACGTAGGTTCCCTGCAGTCAGAATCAGGGGAAGTCATAACTGGGAACAAAGAAATGGCAGACCAATTGAACAAGTACTTTGGTTCGGTATTCACTAAGGAGGACACAAACAACCTTCCGGATATAAAAGGGGTCAGAGGGTCTAGTAAGGAGGAGGAAATGAGGGAAATCCTTATTAGTCAGGAAATTGTGTTGGGGAAATTGATGGGACTGAAGGCCGATAAATCCCCAGGGCCTGATGGTCTGCATCCCAGAGTACTTAAGAAGGTGGCCTTGGAAATAGCGGATGCATTGACAGTCATTTTCCAACATTCCATAGACTCTGGATCAGTTCCTATGGAGTGGAGGGTAGCCAATGTAACCCCACTTTTTAAAAAAGTTGGGAGAGAGAAAACAGGGATTTATAGACCGGTCAGCCTGACATCGGTCGTGGATAAAATGATGGAATCAATTATTAAGGATGTCATAGCAGTGCATTTGGAAAGCGGTGACATGATAGGTCCAAGTCAGCATGGATTTATGAAAGGGAAATCATGCTTGACAAATCTTCTGGAATTTTTTGAGGATGTTTCCAGTAGAGTGGACAAGGGAGAACCAGTTGATGTGGTGCATTTGGACTTTCAGAAGGCCTTCGACAAGGTCCCACACAAGAGATTAATGTGCAAAGTTAAAACACATGGGATTGGGGGTAGTGTGCTGACGTGGATTGAGAACTGGTTGGCAGGCAGGAAGCAAAGAGTAGGAGTAAATGGGTACTTTTCAGAATGGCAGGCAGTGACTAGTGGGGTACCGCAAGGTTCTGTGCTGGGGCCCCAGCTGTTTACATTGTACATTAATGATTTAGACGAGGGGATTAAATGCAGTATCTCCAAATTTGCGGATGACACTAAGTTGGGTGGCAGTGTGAGCTGCGAGGAGGATGCTATGAGGCTGCAGAGTGACTTGGATAGGTTATGTGAGTGGGCAAATGCATGGCAGATGAAGTATAATGTGGATAAATGTGAGGTTATCCACTTTGGTGGTAAAAAGAGAGAGACAGACTATTATCTGAATGGTGACAGATTAGGAAAAGGGGAGGTGCAACGAGACCTGGGTGTCATGGTACATCAGTCATTGAAGGTTGGCATGCAGGTACAGCAGGCGGTTAAGAAAGCAAATGGCATGTTGGCCTTCATAGCAAGGGGATTTGAGTACAGGGGCAGGGATGTGTTACTATAGTTGTACAGGGCCTTGGTGAGGCCACACCTGGAATATTGTGTACAGTTTTGGTCTCCTAACTTGAGGAAGGACGTTCTTGCTATTGAGGGAGTGCAGCGAAGGTTCATCAGACTGATCCCAGGATGGCGGGACTGACGTATCAAGAAAGACTGGATCAACTGGGCTTGTATTCACTGGAGTTCAGACAAATGAGAGGGGATCTCATAGAAACGTTTAAAATTCTGACGGGTTTCGACAGGGTAGATGCAGGAAGAATGTTCCCATGTTGGGGAAGTCCAGAACCAGGGGTCACTGCCTAAGGATAAGGGGTAAGCCATTTAGGACCGAGATGAGGAGAAACTTCTTCACCCTGTGGAATTCTCTGCCGCAGAGAGTTGTTGAGGCCAATTCACTAAATATATTCAAGAAGAAGTTAGATGTAGTCCTTACTACTAGGAGATGTAGTCCTTACTACTAGGGGGATCAAGGGGTATGGCGAGAAAGCAGGAATAGGGTACTGAAGTTGCATGTTCAGCAATGAACTCATTGAATGGCGGTGCAGGCTCGAAGGGCCGAATGGCCTACTCCTGCACCTATTTTCTATGTTTCTATCCCGACTCTCTGCTTCCTGTCTGCCAACCAGTTTTCTATCCACGTCAGTACATTACCCCCAATACCATGTGCTTTGATTTTTCACACCAATCTCTTGTGTGGGACCTTGTCAAAAGCCTTTTGAAAGTCCAAATACACCACATCCACTGGTTCTCCCTTGTCCACTCTACTAGTTACATCCTCAAAAAATTCCAGAAGATTTGTCAAGTATGATTTCCCTTTCATAAATCCATGCTGACTTGGACCGATCTGGTCACTGCTTTCCAAATGCACTGTTATTTCATCTTTAATAATTGATTCCAACATTTTCTCCACTACTGATGTCAGGCTAACCGATCTATAATTACCCGTTTTCTCTCTCCCTCCTTTTTTAAACAGTGGTGTTACATTAGCTACCCTCCAGTCCATAGGAACTTTTTCTATGGCCACTTCCTTAAGTACTCTGGGATGCAGATTATCAGGCCCCGGGGATTTATCAGGCTTCAATCCCATTAATTTCCCGAACACAATTTCCCGCTTTATGAGGATATCCTTCAGTTCCTCCTTCTCATTAGACCCTTGGTCCCCTAGTATTTCCGGAAGGTTATTTGTGTCTTTCTTCGTGAAAACAGAACCAAAGTATTTGTTTAACTAGTCCACCATTTCTTCGTTCCTCATTATAAATTCATCTGAATCTGACGGCTAGGGACCTATGTTTTTTTTCACTAATCTTTTTCTCTTTACATAACTATAGAAGCTTTTGCAGTCAGTTTTTATGTTCCCAGCAAGCTTCCTCTCATACTCTATTTCCCCCCTCCTAATTAAACCCTTTGTCCTCCTCTGCTGTATTACAAAATTCTCCCAGTCCTCAGGTTTGCTGCTTTTTCTGGTCAATTTATATGCCCCTTCCTTGGATTTAACACTATCCTTAATTTCCCTTGTTAGCCACGGTTGAGCCACCTTCCCCGTTTTATTTTTACTCCAGACAGGGATGTACAATTGTTGAAGTTCATCCATGTGATCTTTCAATGTTTGCCATTGCCTATCCACCATCAACCCTTTCAGTATCACTCGCCAGTCTATTCTAGCCAATTCACGTCTCATACCATCGAAGTTACCTTTCCCCAAGTTCAGGACCCTAGTCTCTGAATTAACTGTGTCACTCTCCATCTTAATAAAGAATTCTACCATATTATGGTCACTCTTCCCCAAGGGGCCTCGCACAACAAGACTGTTAATAAGTCCTTTCTCATTACACATTATCCAGTCTAGGATGGCCAGCCCTCTAGTTGGTTCCTCGACATATTGGTCTAGAAAACCATCCCTAATACACTCCAGGAAATCCTCCTCCACCGCATTGCTACCAGTGTACAACGCCTCCCTTAGCGCTGCGCCCCCTAACGCAGGGCCCAGATGCCTAAACTTACTAAAGTGCAAACTATTCCTGGCCGATAACTTTCACACCCCACCTCCGTTTTCACCCCGAGAACAGAAAAGCCTAGAATCCAGCCCATAGGGAAATGAGTACAGTATACATTTATTACTAGTATAGCTTGTAATACAGGCAGTGTTAATGGTATAGATTGTGATATGAGCAGTGTTGTTAGTATAAGGCTATAATACAGACAGCCTTCTCACCAGTAATTCTGCCTATATTACAATTTCAACAGTTTCAACAGTATCTACAAATATTGGGCGGAAAATTCCGGTTGGAGGCTTCTTTGGATGAGTAGTTTTTCTTTTTCTTTTTATATTAGTCAGTAACTTTTAACAGTGTTGTTGCCAATTTAAGTGTATCTAAGGGTTCAGTCATGGCAGGAGAGCTCAGTCGGGTGTTATGCTCCTCCTGTACCATGTGGGAACTCAGGGACGCTTCCGGTGTCCCTGACGACTACGTGTGCGGGAAGTGTATCCACCTCAAGCTCCTGACGGTCCGCGTTACGGAATTGGAACTGAGGGTGGATTCACTCTGGAACATCCACGATGCTGAGAATGACGTGAGTATCACGTGTAGTGAGTTGGTCTTACCGCAGGGAAAGGGTCCACAGCCAGATAGGGAATGGAAGACCAGCAGGAAGAGTAGTGCAAGGAAGGTAGTGCAGGGGTCCCCTGGGGTCATCCCCCTGCAAAACAGATACACCGTTTTGAGTACTGTTGAGGGGAATGACTCATCAGGGGAGGGCAGCAGCAGCCAAGTTCATGGCACCGTGGCTGGCTCTGCTGCACAGGAGGGCAAGAAAAAGAGTGGGAGAGCAATAGTGATAGGGGATTCAATGGTGAGGGGAATAGATAGGCGTTTCTGCGGCCACGACCGAGACTCCAGGATGGTATGTTGCCACCCTGGTGCAAGGGTCAAGGATGTCTCGGAGCGGGTGCAGGACATTCTGAAATGGGAGGGAGAACAGCCAGTTGTCATGGTGCACATTGGTACCAACGACATAGGTAAAAAAGGGATGAGGTCCTACGAAACGAATTTAAGGAGCTAGGAGCTAAATTAAAAAGTAGGACCTCAAAAGTAGTAATCTCGGGATTGCTACCAGTGCCACGTGATAGTCAGAGTAGGAATCGCAGGATAGCGCAGATGAATACGTGGCTTGAGCAGTGGTGCAGCAGGGAGGGATTCAAATTCCTGGGGCATTGGGACCGGTTCTGGGGGAGGTGGGACCAGTACAAACCGGACGGTCTGCACCTGGGCAGGACTGGAACCAATGTCCTAGGGGGAGTGTTTGCTAGTGCTGTTGGGGAGGATTTAAACTAATATGGCAGGGGGATGGGAACCAATGCAGGGAGACAGAGGGAAACAAAAAGGAGGCAAAAGCAAAAGACAGAAAGGAGATGAGGAAAAGTGGAGGGCAGAGAAACCCAAGGCAAAGAACAAAACGGGCCACTGTATAGCAAAATTCTAAAAGGACAAAGGGTGTTAAAAAAACAAGCCTGAAGGCTTTGTGTCTTAATGCAAGGAGTATCCGCAATAAGGTGGATGAATTAATTGTGCAAATAGATGTTAACAAATATGATGTGATTGGGATTACGGAGACGTGGCTCCAGGATGATCAGGGCTGGGAACTCAACATTCAGGGGTATTCAACATTCAGGAAGGATAGAATAAAAGGAAAAGGAGGTGGGGTAGCATTGCTGGTTAAAGAGGAGATTAATGCAATAGTTAGGAAAGACATTAGCTTGGATGATGTGGAATCTATATGGGTAGAGCTGCAGAACACCAAAGGGCAAAAAACGTTAGGAGGAGTTGTGTACAGACCTCCAAACAGTAATAAGGATGTTGGGGAGGGCATCAAACAGGAAATTAGGGGTGCATGCAATAAAGGTGCAGCAGTTATAATGGGTGACTTTAATATGCACATAGATTGGGCTAGCCAAACTGGAAGCAATACGGTGGAGGAGGATTTCCTGGAGTGCATAAGGGATGGTTTTCTAGACCAATATGTTGAGGAACCAACTAGGGGGGGAGGCCATCTTAGACTGGGTGTTGTGTAATGAGAGAGGATTAATTAGCAATCTCATTGTGCGAGGCCCCTTGGGGAAGAGTGACCATAATATGGTGGAATTCTGCATTAGGATGGAAAATGAAACATAAATTCAGAGACCATGGTCCAGAACTTAAAGAAGGGTAACTTTGAAGGTATGAGGCATGAATTGGCTAGGATAGATTGGCGAATGATACTTAGGGGGTTGACTGTGGATGGGCAATGGCAGACATTTAGAGACCGCATGGATGAATTACAACAATTGTACATTCCTGTCTGGCGTAAAAATAAAAAAGGAAAGGTGGCTCAACCGTGGCTATCTAGGGAAATCAGGGATAGTATTAAAGCCAAGGAAGTGGCATACAAATTGGCCAGAAATAGCAGCGAACCTGGGGACTGGGAGAAATTTAGAACTCAGCAGAGGAGGACAAAGGGTTTGATTAGGGCAGGGAAAATGGAGTACGAGAAGAAGCTTGCAGGGAACATTAAGGCGGATTGCAAAAGTTTCTATAGGTATGTAAAGAGAAAAAGGTTAGTAAAGACAAACGTAGGTCCCCTGCAGTCAGAATCAGGGGAAGTCATAACGGGGAACAAAGAAATGGCAGACCAATTGAACAAGTACTTTGGTTCGGTATTCACTAAGGAGGATACAAACAACCTTCCGGATATAAAAGGGGTCAGAGGGTCTAGTAAGGAGGGGGAACTGAGGGAAATCTTTATTAGTCGGGAAATTGTGTTGGGGAAATTGATGGGACTGAAGGCCGATAAATCCCCAGGGCCTGATGGTCTGCATCCCAGAGTACTTAAGGAGGTGGCCTTGGAAATAGCGGATGCATTGACAGTCATTTTCCAACATTCCATTGACTCTGGATCAGTTCCTATGGAGTGGAGGGTAGCCAATGTAACCCCACTTTTTAAAAAAGGAGGGAGAGAGAAAACAGGGAATTATAGACCGGTCAGCCTGACCTCAGTAGTGGGTAAAATGATGGAATCAATTATTAAGGATGTCATAGCAGTGCATCTGGAAAATGGTGACATGATAGGTCCAAGTCAGGGAAATCATGCTTGACAAATCTTCTGGAATTTTTTGAGAATGTTTCCAGTAAAGTGGACAAAGGAGAACCAGTTGATGTGGTATATTTGGACTTTCAGAAGGCTTTCGACAAGGTCCCACACAAGAGATTAATGTGCAAAGTTAAAGCACATGGGATTGGGGGTAGTGTGCTGACGTGGATTGAGAACTGGTTGTCAGACAGGAAGCAAAGAGTAGGAGTAAACGGGTACTTTTCAGAATGGCAGGCAGTGACTAGAGGGGTGCCGCAAGGTTCTGTGCTGGGGCCCCAGCTGTTTACATTGTACATTAATGATTTAGACGAGGGGATTAAATGCAGTATCTCCAAATTTGCGGATAACACTAAGTTGGGTGGCAGTGTGAGCTGCGAGGAGGATGCTATTAGGCTGCAGAGTGACTTGGATAGGTTAGGTGAGTGGGCAAATGCATGGCAGATGAAGTATAATGTGGATAAATGTGAGGTTATCCACTTTGGTGGTAAAAACAGAGAGACAGACTATTATCTGAATGGTGACAGATTAGGAAAAGGGAAGGTGCAACGAGACCTGGATGTCATGGTACATCAGTCATTGAAGGTTAGCATGCAGGTACAGCAGGCGGTTAAGAAAGCAAATGGCATGTTGGCCTTCATAGCGAGGGGATTTGAATACAGGGGCAGAGAGGTGTTGCTACAGTTATACAGGGCCTTGGTGAGGACACACCTGGAGTACTGTGTACAGTTTTGGTCTCCTAACTTGAGGAAGGACATTCTTGCTATTGAGGGAGTGCAGCGAAGATTCACAAGACTGATTCCCGGGATGGCGGGACTAACGTATCAAGAAAGACTGGATCAACTGGGCTTGTATTCACTGGAGTTCAGAAGAATGAGAGGGGACCTCATGGAAACGTTTAAAATTCTGACGGGTTTAGACAGGTTAGATGCAGGAAGAATGTTCCCAATGTTGGGGAAGTCCAGAACCAGGGGTCACAGTCTGAGGATAAGGGGTAAGCCATTTAGGACCGAGATGAGGAGAAACTTCTTCACCCAGAGAGTGGTGAACCTGTGGAATTCTCTACCACAGAAAGTAGTTGAGGCCAATTCACTAAATATATTCAAAAGGGAGTTAGATGAAGTCCTTACTACTCGGGGGATCAAGGGTTATGGCGAGAAAGCAGGAAGGGGGTACTGAAGTTTCATGTTCAGCCATGAACTCATTGAATGGCGGTGCAGGCTAGAAGGACTGAATGGCCTGCTCCTGCACCTATTTTCTATGTTTCTATGTTAATCTATACTTGCACAGTGTTATTGGTATAAGGTTGTAATACAGGCAGTATTATAAGGCTATATTACAGGCAGTGTTGTGGCTATTGCTTGTAATACAGACAATTTAGGCTGTCTTACAGTTAATGGTACTAATACGAAGTTGGAATACATATAGTGTTACTGGTAAATCAGTCTGCAATGCTTGAAGTGTAATTGACATGATACTGGAATACAGACAGTGTTACACATATGTAATCATTTAAGTCTCCTACACCACACGGAGCTGTACCTCAGTGTCCTGCACCACATGGAGCTGTACCTTAGTCTCCCACACCACACAGACTGTACCTTAGTGTCCCGCTCCACACGGAGCTGTACCTCAGTGTCCCACACCACACAGCTGCACTTCAGTGTCCCACATCACACGGAGCTGTACCTCAGTGTCCCACACAACACAGACTGTACCTCAGTGTCCTACACCACACAGACTGTACCTCAGTGTCCTACACCACACAGCCTGTACCTCAGTGTCCTACACCACACAGACTATACCTCAGTGTCCTACACCACACAGACTGTACCTCAGTGTCCTACACCACACAGACTGTACCTCAGTGTCCTACACCACACAGACTGTACCTCAGTGTCCTACACCACACAGACTGTACCTCAGTGTCCTACACCACACAGCCTGTACCTCAGTGTCCTACACCACACAGACTGTACCTCAGTGTCCTACACCACACAAACTGTACCTCAGTGTCCCACACCACACAGACTGTACCTCAGTGTCCCACACCACACAGACTGTACCTCAGTGTCCTACACCACACAGCTGTACCTCAGTGTCCCACACCACACGGAGCTGTACCTCAGTGTCCTACACCACACGGAGCTGTACCTTAGTGTCTTACACCATACGGAGCTGTACCTCAGTGTCCTACACCACACGGAGCTGTACCTCAGTGTCTTACACCATACGGAGCTGTACCTCAGTGTCCTACACCACACGGAGCTGTATCTCAGTGTCCTACACCACACGGAGCTGTACCTCAGTGTCCTACACCACACGGAGCTGTACCTCAGTGTCCTACACCACACGGAGCTGTACCTCAGTGTCCTACACCACACGGAGCTGTACCTCAGTGTCCTACACCACACGGAGCTGTACCTCAGTGTCCTACACCACACGGAGCTGTACCTCAGTGTCCTACACCACACGGAGCTGTACCTCAGCGTCCCACACCACACGGTATACTTCAGTTTAATTTTTGTGAATGTTATTGACATGGGTTTGGTCCTGAAACTTTACATCGGTAGTGTGTATCTGCACACAGGGTGAAATGCTCCTATTAGATTGCTCTTACCTGTTCACACATCAGGTTGAGAATGTAATCAGTGTTAAACCTCTCCCTGGGGTAAAACAGCTGCAAGTGAAAAGCTGAGAGTTAGTCATATAAACAATCAGAGCAGCAGAATCTGTCCAGTTCTGATGATTGAAATCAGCAGCACTGGGGCTTCCCCAGAGATTCAGAATCCAATGTGGTACTGAGCCATACAGGGCAGAAAGATCCCAGGTTCAATCCTGGTTAGTGCTGAGTCGGGTGATCTCAGCCCGGATGGAAATAGGAGTGGCACAATTGACACTGGTGCCCTGGGTTAGTGAACGGGAAAAAACAGCTCCAGTTCCTCTTCTTTACCATGATGGAGTGACTCCTACTAGAAAGGGTACATTTGGAGAGAGCATGTCAGTCTTTGATGCGATAATCTCCACAGTCAAATAGCACCCTGACGCTTGTGGTCGAGCCTCAGATGTGAAGAATGAGTAGCTTGGCGAGTTAGTGAGGGTGGGTGGGCTACAACCATGGGGCTGTATTCCAGCACCTATGAGGAGAGGGGAGAAACCGGAGAGAACGAAAATTCGACGCATCTTTACCATTCAGTCAAAATGGGACATTGGATGTTACTGTAAGATGCAGGACAAATTTGAATACTTTCTGTCTATTAGAATAGGCAGTCCTGTCACTGATTCCATATCTCACAGTCATTGTTTGACATCACCAGATCCTCGGCGTCCAAAGGGGATATCCCCAGATGCTGTTACTAACCATGGCGCATAACACTAGCTAGAAACATGGTTAGGGTAACTAAAAAGAGGTGACACTGATCAGGACAAGTAATATAAAGCAGCAACAGGAAATGCACTATAACTATACAGAGTAAGACCATCTATAACAGCTCACTATATGTACTGTACCTCTTACTGATTATTGACAGTCAGTGTGCACTGTACTTCTTTCTGATTACTGACTATATTATAGGTTACTAATAATTAGCGTGATCTATACCTGTATAATGGATTACTGACAGTCACTGTGCACTGTACCTATAGTACAGGTTACTAACAGTTGTGTATCGTACCTCTTTGCGTAGGTAGAGCTTCCAGGGAATATTGACGTAGGAGAAGTATACACTAGCTGTCTTCCTGTACAGTTGGGTTTTTATATTCTCATCTTGTAACGACACTGTCAAGATAAAGAAAAGCAAGAACATGCATTTTATAACACCTTTCGTGATCTTAAGACATTCCTAACTGCCAAATAACCAATGAAGTACTTCTGAAATGCAGTCACTGTTTTGATGTAGGAAAATGCAGCAGCCAATTTGTGTACAGCAAGGTCCCACAAACAACAATAAGGCAAATAATCAATTAAACTGCTTTGGTGATGTTGGTTGAGGATAAATATTGGCAAAAACACTAGGGAAATTGTGCTGCTCTTCAAATAGTACCGTGGGATCTTTTACATCCACCTGAGAGGACAGATAGGGCCTCAGCTAAAAGAAATCACCTCTGATAGTGCAGCATTTCCTCAGTACTGCACTAAAGTGTCAGCCTAGATTATATGTTTAAGTCTTGGAGTGTGGCTTGAACCCATAACCTTCTGTCTCAGAGGGTCAGAGTGCTACCCATTGAGCACAGCTATTGGGTGGAAATGAGAAATTTTCGGGAACAGATCAGTCGATGTTGCTCAGAACAGCAGCCTCAGACTGTCCAGGAACAGGACTCTCAGTAAAAAGAATACTGGGGACAATCACAAAGACAGTCCTGCATTTCCTGCGGACGAGGTACAATGTGAAATGAATTTATTCTCTCTTTTGTACACACTCGGGTAAACTTTACAAAGTTGTGCATTAGTTTTAATGGACAATTCATCTAGCAGGATTCAATGCTAAATGTCCAAAACGCAATCCCGCTGAGTGAAGAGCTGTGCCAAGAGCATTAATTCCTAAGATACAACCCTGATAAGATATGATAAACTGCTTGATTACCCCCTCTCGTGCTATGTGCTTGGCCTTACCTGCCTGTCTCTTTTGTGGAGCTGAGGAAAGATGAAATTCACTGGCAGGTGTCGAGGGGGAAGGGGGATCAAAAGGAGGGGGTGGGGGAGGAGGTGGAGGTGGAGGCCCAGTCGCTGGTGGACCAAGTATCTGTGAAAGTTGGTCCTGGATCGAGCTCTGAGAGTACAGAGGACGGCACTGTGGTTTCGCCGCTGGTTTAGGCGGAACCTTTGCAGGCAGCGTTTCGTTTATGGCGGAGGTAGAAACATCCTGCAATAGAAATAAGACAGGCATTAGAGAAAGCATTGATCTTCATTTATAACCTTTTATTCATATTTACTTTCCTTCCAAAACCACATAATCAGCAGATAGGCGAATCTCGAGGTCCGTGACAGGCGTGTCGGACTCCTTTGCTGTCCCCTTCCTGAATAGAAGTGACCAGCTTCCACGGAATGCCTCTGCTCCCCCTCTGGCCTGGCACTGATCAGCCGCCATCTACGACTGATGGATATGACGCTGCATCAAACTGGTCCCTGCTTACTCCGGCGATCACTCACCTGGCTTTGGACTAGTCCAGGGATTGAGTGGTTACCAGGAAGAGTAGTGAGGATTTGTGGTCCTCGCACATATTTGGTCAAGATGTGTGATCATGGAAAGGTTAGGTTTGTTCACATTGATCATATTTTACCTACAGATGTGGAAGGAGTTGAAAGTTGGAATGATTCGATTATTTCTAATGAGTGATAGTCTTGTTACAAGTAGAGTAGCAAATCCTACATCAGATGTACTAGAAACAAGTCCAAGAGAAAGTCAGAATTTAAGTCTGAGTCAGGCCGAAGTTGTAAAGAGTCCAAATGTAAATCAAGAGTTGCCCTTGGAGAACAACTCTCCTCAGCATAGAATGAGTCTAAGTTTGACACCATGTTTGGAAAGTTCTGTTAAAGAGTGAAGGTACCCCCATTGAAACAGAAAATCAGTGGTTAAATTTGACTTGTAAAGATGGAAAAGTATGTCCATATCTTTTGTTGTGTATAACCATGCACGTTATATATGATGGTGATTTTGTTATGATTACTTCTTCATTAAGGAGGGAGAAGTGTAATATAGCTGCCCCCCGAGTGGACTATTTTACCTACAAATGTGGAAGGAGTGGACTACTATGGTAATGCAACTGCCGATGTGTATAATAAAAGCATCATGTGACAAAGTCACTTGACAAGTTCCTGTAGAGCCATCTTGTATGTGTGCATTTGTGATGTGGTAAAGAATATATCACAATGATGGAGGGAAAATATTGTGATATCCGGGAAGCCAAGTAAAACAACATCTCATTTTTTAACACTGTGCTGCACCCATGAAACAGTTTAATTCCACAAGTGTAAACACAAAACACATTTTCACGTATGGAAGTGCGATTGGGACATTTTACTTGTGACTTTAAAAAAATGTCTAAGCCAGTTCTGGATTGGCTAAATCAGGTACAAATGCGGCTTGAATGATTCTAAAAAAAAATACATCATAGAAACACTTAAAAAGAAGAGACTTAGGGGATGAAATTCTGTTGCGCCCCATTTGGGGGCGGTCACATCCGGGAGGCGGGACATTTTGCAGCAGGTGCAGAAGTTGCACCCATCTCAAAAAATTTGGGGTACCACCCGCGAAAGGAAGTAGAGCACAAATTAACACGCTCCACTTACTTTCCAGGGCGGTAGTGAGGCGGACGGGTTGGGAGCGGGGCGCAGGGCTACGCACTGGGCCACGTAGCACTATCGTGTAGGAGAGGATCTTCCCTTTATTAAAACATCACTGGGGAGCGGGGTTGCCGTGCCAACAGCCCAGCACTCTAAAGCAGATCGAAGCGGCAACGGGGCGCCCAAGAAATTCAACATTTTTTTTAATAAGTGGCCGCCACCAGGTTCATGTCCCCAGAAGCTCCCGCGGAATTTAACGGGAGTAGTTAGCGGCGCTGCGCCTGGCCGAAAAGTTGCTAACGGGAGGCGCAAACGACCCCAATTTCAAGGCCATACATATAGAAACTGCCTTATCAAATCTCTCAGAAAAATCCAAAGGTGCATCACACGCAATGAATTACCTTGAAGTGCAGTGACTGTTGTTAGGTAGGCAAACACAGCAGGCATTTAAAAAAATTCATTCTCAGGATGTGGGCGTCACTGGCAAGATTGGTATTTATTGCCCTTGAGAAGGTGGTGGTGAGCTGCCTTCTTGAACTGCTGCAGTCCATGTGGTGAAGGTGCTCCCACAGTGTGCTAGGGAGGGAGTTCCGGGACTTTAACCTAGCAACGGTGAAGGAACGGCAATATATTTCCAAGTTGGGATGGTGTGTGACTTGGAGAGGAGTTTGAAGGTGATGGTGTTCCCAAGCACCTGCTGCCCTTGTCCTTCTAGGTGGTAGAAGTTACAGGTTTGGGAAGTGCTGTCGAGAGACCTTGGCGAGATGCTGGAATGAATCCTGTGGCTACTACACACTGCAGCCTCGTTGTGCGTTGTGCGTTGTGGAGGGAGTGGATATTTAAGGTGTTGGATGGTGAGCCAATCAAGCGGCTGCTTTGTCCTGGATGGTGTTGAGCATCTTGGGTATTGATGTAACTATACCCATCCAGGCAAGTGGAGCGTATTCCATCACAATCCTGACTTGTACCTTTTAGGTGGTGGAGATGCTTTGGAGAGTAAGGAGGCAAGACACTCGCTGCAGAATACCCAACCTCTGACTTCCAAACAGCAAGATCCCACAAACAGGAATGACATAAATGACGGATAATCTGATGTGGTGTTGTTTGAGGAAGAAATATTGGCCAGGGCATTGGAAGAACTGCTAGTTTTCTTCAACTTGAGGCAAGAACCATCAGAAATGGTATGCAGGGCCTTGGTTTAACATTTCAACTGAAGAACGGCATCTCTCCAAATGCATTGACTGAACCCTCCACTATAGCAGGACACACTGCCTCATTGAAACTTCGTGTGTGAGGCACAGATTACACCAGGTGCCAACTACGTTAAACATCCTACCCATTTTTCTGATTGCTCCTTGTTACTGGGATTCCACACACTGTCTCCAGGAATTATATATTAATCTCCAGAACCCTGCTACCAGCAACCCGGGAGAGAAAAATAGCTGGGGCATTAAAAAAATGAGTTAATTTTCTTCGAGCTTTTACACTTCTTAGTTGGAAAGACAATGGAAGGTGGGGAAAAAAAGGATGTTTGACCGGGTGGGGCATTTGGAGGTGGGTGGTCATGTGATGAAATCTCCTGGAGTACAACCAAGCAGAGTTGGCAACCTACCTCTGTAGGAGACGCTGGTCCTCTCATTCTTAAAAGAGATAACGCCTCATCCTTGGGATCATTTTTCTTCAGGAATGGTTTTGCTGACCTCCTGGAGACAGAGAAGAGAAATATTAGATGTGGGGACCAACAGGACAGTGCTGAGGGGGTGGAGGGGTGTATTATATGCCCAGTCCAAACCTGGATAACTGATGGGCTCTGCACAAGGGCCAGGACATTTTAAGCTGGAAACCGGTAAACCACGATGCAACAGTCAAAAACCAGACCATTGCTGCCCAATTTTTTGGTTATTACATACAAAAAGCAGAATATCCAGTTCAAAGATGAACATTTGGCTGAGAAATTCGATGACGTGCCAGACACAAAACAGGTGGCGAAGCGTCCAATATGGTGGGTGGCATGCACACGCACATTCTGAGCTGGATGTGTGTCCCCGCCATATTGGTAGAGGCATCAATAGAGGCATCCAGGATCTGCGCCTGAAACAGGCATTAGGCCCTTTACCTATGCAAATAAAAAGCTTAAAGCCAATTTGCAGCCTCCTTTACCAGGATTACCAAATTGTTTTGGCTTGAAGTAGGGTGCTGGAAAATGAGGTCTACGTCTGGCCAAAAAAGCTTACAGTCCTGCCAGCAGCAAAAAGGAAAATTCTTTTAAAATTCTCCTAGTCGCCCCCACCCTCCCAATTTGCTCCTCTCTACCAATCACTCCCTTTCCCAAACACCTCCCTCTTCCGGTCACCCGCATCTCCCAGTCACCTGCCTCTCCCGGTCACCTTCCCTCTCCTGGTCGCTCCCCCTCCCAAACACTGCACCCCGCCTCCCAGTCGGCCCACTCCTCCCAATTGCACGTCGCTCCCGTTCGCCCACCTCTCCCAGTTGTCCCCCTCTCCTGGTCGCATTGTTTCTGGTCGCTTTCCTCTCCTGATTGCCCCACTCTCCCAGTCACTCCCCTCTCCCGATTGCTTTCTCTCTCTCCCAAGACCTACCTGAGGGCCAATGCTGGCGACACAGTGCCTAAAATGCAAATAGTTTTTGCCGGCGAGCTGTCCGGGGCTGCCAAGTAGGCATCTGCAGCTCCCCAGGATGTTACAAATAAGGCCCACAACCCAATATCAGGTGCGCCTTGGGCCCATCCGTTCCAGCGCAGGGATTAATTCTTGCGCCCAGTTCGTGCCAGCAGGCTGGAGTGAACCAATTTCTCGGCCAATCACCCTATGAGGATGAAGGATATTGAAAATGTCTGAATATATTGTACTCTCCTGCAGAGTACAGGAGAAATGGACATTGCAGATTGATAGCTTCATCCACTGAGCACCAGTCAATTGCACACCACGGCTCCATAGTCCCATACACAACAACAGGATATATGATCTAACCAGCCTACCACGTCAGCAGAAGATCCAATCCACCTGAGGCAACAGAATAGATTGGTACAATCATCCTCACATCCAAACACAAAACATTTGTTGCTTATTCCCAATATTGTGTTGTTTTCACTGCCCGACACTGAGCACCTTTCACTCTCTGCCCTCACCTAATGGGTTTGTACACGGGAGGAGGGGATGTTGGCCGGCTCTGGTATTTTTTGATTATTTCTCGGATGTTTTGACTGGGTTCTGGTTGCGTGATGTTCTGGAAGGACTTCACCACTTCTGGTTCCTTGGTCTCTTTTTTCAAACTCTTTTTATTCTCCTTTTTCTCCTCTTTCTCCTCTTTGTGCTCCGTGTCTTTGGTAGGGTTTGCTGGAGGAGGAGGGGTTTCTATAGAAATATACAGAGGACAGTATTTAAGTTGAGGCTTATCTAAGGTAAATATACTCATTATATTGCCCACGAGCCAACAGTGATGTTCATACCATTGCGGTGTTTTGACGGGTGGCTAAACAACAACTTGTATTTATATAGAGCCTTTAACGTAGTAAAATGTGCCAAGGCGCTTAACAGGAGTGTTTTAAAACGAAACAAATAAATTTAACACCGAACCACATAAGAAGAAATTACGGCAGATGACTAAAAGCTTGGTCAAAGAGGTAGGTTTTAAGGAGCGTCTTGAAGGAGGAACGAGAGGCGGAGTTCCAGAGCTTGGGACCTCGGCAGCTGAAGGCACGGCCACCAATGGTTGAGCAGTTATAATCAGGTGTGCTCAAGAGGGCAGAATTTGAGGAGCGCAGCCATCTCAGGGCGGGGAGGGGGGTGGGGTGAGGCTGAGGGAGATTACAGAGATAGGGAGGGGCGAGGCCATGGAGGGATTTGTAAACAAGGATGAGAATTTTGAAATTGAGGCGTTGGTTAACCAGAAGCTAATGTAGGTCGGGGTTGTTATATGTGTAAACTTGTACATACTTTGTATCCTGGAGTCTCAAGGGATCCCATAATCCCTGGGAGCACAGGTACTTAAGGAGGCCTCACAGGTTGGAGAGGCACTCTGGAGACCTGCAATAAAAGACTACGGTCACACTTCACTTTGAGCTCACAGCATCCAGTCAGATTCTTTATTCATACGTAACAACTGGCGACGAGATACAAATGACGAACCCAACGATGCAGAGAACATCCTGAAGAAATTCTCGGAGGGAGATGATTGGGAAACCTTCGTGGAGCAACTCGACCAATACTTCGTGGCCAACAAGCTGGAAGGAGAAGCGAACGCTGCCAAACGAAGGGCGATTCTCCTCACCGTCTGCGGGGCACCAACGTACGGCCTCATGTAAAACCTGCTTGATCCAGCAAAATCCACAGAGAAATCGTATGATGATTTGTGCACACTGGTCCGGGAGCATCTGAACCCGAAGGAAAGTGTTCTGATGGCGAGGTACCGGTTCTACACCTACAGAAGATCTGAAGGCCAGGAAGTGGCGAGTTATGTCGCTGAGCTAAGACATTGCAAATTTGAAGGACATTTGGAGCACATGCTCAGAGACTTTTTCATCCTTGGCATTGGCCATGAAATGATACTTCGCAAACTGTTGACTGTAGAGATCCCAACCTTGAGTAAGGCCACAGCGATAGCCGAGGCGTTCATTGCCACCAGTGACAATATTAAGCAAAGCTCTCAGCACAGGAGTGCTGCTACAAATACTGTGAACAAAGTGATGTTGTTTTCAAATCGCAACGTACAGGGCAGGCCCCACATGCCTACAGCTGCACGTCCGCAGATGTCTCAGAGTCCACCATCAAGGGTGATGAGTGCAAGGCCATTAACATCTTGTTGGCGCTGCGGGGGTGATCATCGTTTCCATTCATGTCGCTTCAAAGGGTACGTTTGCAAGGGCTGTGGAACAATGGGACACCTCCAAAGTATGTTCAGGTGAGCTGCAAATCCTGTTAATCCTGCAAACCGCCATGTTGCAGAGAAGGACAGATCCATGGCGGATGACAACAAACCAGAGCCTCAGACCGAGGAGGCAGAGGTATATGGGATGCACACATTCACTACAAAGTGTCCCCCGATAATGCTGAAGGTTGAACTAAATGGATTCCCAGTATCAATGGAGCTGGACACGGGCATGAGCCAGACCATTATGAGCAAAAAGACTTTTGAAAAATTGTGGTGCAGCAAGGCCTCAAGGCCAGTCTTGACTTGTTTCGCACAAAACTGAAAACTTACACAAAGGAAATAATTCCTGTAATCGGCAGTGCTACTGTAAAAGTCTCCTGCGATGGAGTGGTGCACAAGCTGCCACTCTGGGTGGTATCGGGCGATGGTCCCACGCTGCTCGGCAGGAGCTGGCTGGGAAAGATACGCTGGAACTGGGATGACGTCCGAGCGCTCTCGTCCGCTGACGACACTTCGTGTGCCCAGGTCTTAAACAAGTTCCCTTCGCTGTTCAAACCAGGCATCGGGAAGTTCCAAGGAGCAAAAGTGCAGATTCACCTAATTCCGGGGGTGTGACCCATCCATCACAAGGTGAGAGCAGTACCGTACTTGATGACAGAAAGGGTAGAAATCGAGCTAGACCAGCTGCAAAGATAGGGCATCATTTCGCCGATCGAATTCGAGTGGGCCAATCCAATTGTTCCTGTCCTCAAGGGAGACTGCACCAGCAGAATCTGTGGTGATTACAAAGTAACTATCAATCGTTTCTCCTTGCAGGACCAATACCCACTACCAAAGGCCAACGACCTTTTTGCTACGCTGACGGGAGGAAAGACGTTCATGAATCTGGACTTGACCTCGGCCTACATGACGCAGGAGCTGGAGGAATCATGGAAGGCCCTCACCTGCATCAACACGCACAAAGGTCTTTTCATATATAACAGATGCCCATTTGGAATTCGATCAATGGCGGTGATATTCCAGAGAAACATGGAAAGCTTACTGAAGTTGGTCCTGCACACGGTGGTCTTCCAAGATGACATCTTGGTTACAGGTCGGGACACAAGTGAGCATCTGCAGAACCTGGAGGAGGTTCTTAGTCGACTCAACCACGTGGGGCTCAGGTTAAAACGCTCGAAGTGTTTTTTCCTGGCGCCTGAAGTGAAGTTCCTGGGGAGGAGAATCGCGGCGGACGGCATCAGGCCCACCGATTCGAAGACGGAGGCAATCGAGAACGCACCGAGGCCACAGAATGTGACGGAGCTGCGGTCGTTTCTAGGACTCCTGAAGTATTTTGGCAACTTCTTACCGGGTCTCAGCACACTGTTAGAACCACTGCACGCCTTACTGCGTAAAGGAGACGAATGGGTATGGGGCAAAAGCCAAGAAAATGCCTTTGTAAAAGCTAGAAAATTGTTATGCTCAAACAAATTGCTCGTGTTGTAAGATCCATGTAAGCGTTTGGTAGTAGCAAGCGATGCATCGTCGTAAGACGTCGGGTGTGTATTGCAACAAGCTAATGATTTGGGGAAATTGCAACCGGTTGCTTATGCATCCAGGAGTCTGTCTAAGGCTGAGAGAGCCTACAGCATGATTGAAAAAGAAGCATTAGTGATGTCTATGGGGTAAAGAAAATGCATCAATATCTGTTTGGGCTAAAATTTGAATTGGAAACTGACCATAAGCCAATGATATCCCTGTTTTCCGAGAGTAAGGAGATAAATACTAATGCATCGGCCCGCATCCAGAGATGGGCGCTCATGTTGTCCGCATACAACTATGCTATCCATCACAGGCCAGGCACAGAAAACTGCCGATGCTCTCAGTAGGCTGCCATTGCCCACCATAGGGGTGGAAATGGTGCAGCCCACAGATTTAGTCATGGTTACGGAAGCATTTGAGAGTGAGCAATCACCCATCACAGCCTGACAGATTAGAACCTGGACGAGCCAGGACCCCTTACTGTCCCTGGTTAAAAACTGTGTGCTTCATGGGAGCTGGTGCAGTGTCCCAGTGGAAGTGCAGGAAGAGATAAAGCCGTTCCAGCGGCGCAAAGATGAAATGTCTATACAGTCAGACTGCCTTCTGTGGGGAAATCGGGTACTGGTGCCCAAGAAGAGCAGAGACACCTTCATTAGTGACCTCCACAGTACCCACCCAGGCATCATAATGATGAAAGCGATAGCCAGATCCCACTTGTGGTGACTTGCAATAAAAGACTAAGATCACACTTCACTTTGAGCTGACAGCATCTTGTCAGACTCTTTATTCATACATAACAGGGGTGATGAGTGATGAACAGGTCAGAAGGTGGGTGACTGAATGGGTCAGAGGGTGAGTGGCTGAATAGACCAGAGGGTTACTGTAACAAGCAGTCAGCACATCAGTAAGTTTGCTTAACAGCACTTTAATCCAAAGTGATTTCAAACATTAGCTGAGCACTTGCTGACTGAATGGCCAGCTGTTACAGAAAACAGCTGCAAAGCTACTTCAGTGTTAGGCTTAGAGAGGCAGAACACAAAGGACCTGGGCTTTTTGTCCCTTGATTGACTGAATACAGATCCTGAATTCTGAGCGTGTGCAGTGTGCACAATTTCCCAAGCTGCATTAGGAGCATTTAGTTAGCCTGGCTGATTAAATAATTCTCTTCAGTATTTAAAGATACCTGTTTGATTGTTTATCAGAATTATTTGAAGAAAGTCTGGAGGACAAATTTCGAAAGCCTAACTCAGGTAAAGAGAATATACTGAGTCTTATATGTTCACATGATACCATGAAGTATGTGAGACAAACAGGAAGAGCACACTGGACATAACACTTTTAGGGGGCGAAATTGCGTATCGCCCCATAGCATCGTGGTTATGTTAGTCCAGTAACATAACCACGATGCTACCATACCCACTAATGTGCATGCACTCGCCATACGGAACACCCAGTCGCCGGTTTCACATCTGTTTTATGTCAACAGATATCTAGGCCATGCTGTTTTCTAATGACGTGTCCACGAGAAAGTATGTTGCTACTTGTAATTGTGGCAATTGACCAAAAGTTAATGAGTACCCTTGATTCAAGATGTCAGATGTCATCCTACTGTTTTGTACACTTTACACTGCTCCATGTTGATACAATACTGCATGGAGTGAGGTTATATCTGAATGTGACTATCCTCACATATTTTCTTTCCAATTTTCTGCTCTCCTTTCCTGGAGGTGCAGATTCCAGCTTGGATACTGTGTCACTACCCTCTAGCACCTTGCCCAAGTGCTCGGTCTTCATATGCGAGCCGTCTGCCACAAAATGTACAGGCAATAAAAGGATCGGAGTTGCCTGTGATACTCTAAACAGTCAAATAGCCTTAAACATTTGGTGCTGGAAATCTCAGCGGGTCAGTGACCCGCAACGTTAACTCTGTTTCTCTCCACGGATGCTGTCTGGCCCGCTGAGATTTCCAGTATTCTCTGTTTTTATTTCAGATTTCAGCATCCGCAGTATTTTGCTTTTGTGTACCCTTAAACATTTACTGTGTAGACTCACATGAAGAATGTTTTTTTGGGCAAACTATTGGAGAACCATTGTTACCCACGAGAGGATAGGAAAACACTTATAAATGTACAGTCTTGACATGGAGCCTTGCCTGTAATCGATAAAAGCTCCTGAAGAAGGTGCGCCCTCCTCCCCCCCTGCCCCGCACCGATTTCCTGATATGCACTCCTGAGATGAGACTCTGTGCCATGAACATACATTTGTAAAATCTACCCTCATCCTGAACCACGAGTCGCGCCCTCAGGAGAGGACTGCAGGGAAACTGGAGGAGGAAATAATGCTTCCACCATTTCATACTGCAAAGTTGGATGTTTCTGAATTCTGACTGTCCCTCTGCTCCACCCCTTGAATGAGAGAACTTAAACAGAATCAGCTTCTTCACCTGAAGTCTAAATAACATCACATTATGCCGTTGGATTCTGTGGGGTTTCCCCATACTCAATTACCTTTGTGTTCCTCCACCTCGGAATCACTGGACTGATCCGTCTCCTGATTCGTCTCTGGGTTATCCGGCTTGGGAAGCAAAATCTTAGATGGAGGTAGTATCTGCAAAGGCTTCTCTCTCCCTGTGAGCAACAGCAGAGTGGAAAGGAAATTGTAGGATATCAAGGAGAAAATTCTCACACACATAACCTTGTTTGCAAACAGCACTGAAAAAGAACTTCATTGCACACTTGGCTAGCAGTTCCTATGAATTATTCCCCGTTTCTCTAGTTCAGATGAAAAAAATCTAAATATTTCTCAGCCATTAAGCCAAGTCATTCCATTTCTTCTTTATGGTGCTGTAATCTGGCAGATTCTGAGGGAGCATTGAGTATCCCATTGGTAATTCTACATTACCCATATTATTTTTGACTGATGTTGTCCACTTGACTCATGTGCTTGGTAGTTACTAGGTCTCTCTTTCAATTCCAAGCTATCTTATTTCAAAAACAAACAAGTGTTCCAGTCACAAAACTCTTTCCTACATGACTTAGAATTAGACCTACCTATAGCCAGACTCACTTGGAACTAGATTCACCTGGAACCTGACTCACCTGGAACCTGACTCACCTGGAACCTGACTCACCTGGAACCTGACTCACCTGGGACCTGACTCACCTGGGACCTGACTCACCTGGGACCTGACTCACCTGGGACCTGACTCACCTGGGACCTGACTCACCTGGGACATGACTCACCTGGGACATGACTCACCTGGGACCAGACTCACCTGGGACCAGACTCAACTGGGACCAGACTCACCTGGGACCAGACTCACCTGGGACCAGACTCACCTGGGACCAGACTCACCTGGAACCAGACTCGCCTGGAACCAGATTCGCCTGGAACCAGACTCGCCTGGAACCAGACTCGCCTGGAACCTGACTCGCCTGGAACCAGACTCACCTGGAACCAGAACTACATGGAGCCTGATTAGCATGGAATTGGTTTTGTCTGAAACAAGATTAACAATAATCAGACCCAGCCCTATATGTTCTTAAACCAACAAGAGAACAGACTATACTAGATACAGTGATGAGTAATGATCCCGAATTAGTCAATAATTTAACGGTAAGCGAACATCAAGTTAACAGTGACCATAACATGACTGAATTCAATATTAGGTTTGAGAGCGAGATGGATGAGTCACAAACCAAGGTTTTAAATTAGGTAAGGCTCACTTTGGAGGGATGAGGCAGAAAATGACCACGATATGTGGACAGAGCTGTTAATGTATAAAACTAAAGATGAACAATGAAAGGTGTTCAAAGCAGTAATCGGTAAAATACAATTCCTGTACGCACCCTGAAAGGGCAAGAGTGCCACTTGTATAATTAAACAACCTTGGTCAACAAAAGAGGTAAGAGATAGGATAAAATTAAAAGAAAGGGCTTATACAAAAGCAAAGAAAAGTAGAGATCCCGCAGACTGGGAGAGATATAGAGCAACGGGGCATACAAAGAAAGTGGCAAGAACTGTAAATAGGAATGAGAAAAAAACTTGTGAGGGATATCAAGGACAAAGAAAAGGTCCCCAGGCCCGGATGAAATGTATCCCAGGCTGTTAAGAGAAGCAAATGAGGAAATAGCAGAGGCTCTGACCATTATTTTCCAATCCTCTCTGGCTACAGGGTGGTGCCAGAGGACTGGAGAACTGCTAATGTTGTACCTTTGTTTAAAAAGGGAGAAAGGGATAGACTGTGTAATTACAGGCCAGTCAGCCTAACCTCAGGGTGGGAAAATTATTGGAAAAATTCCTGAGGGACAGGATAAATCTTCATTTGGAAAGACATGAATTAATCAAGGACGTCAGCATGAATTTGTTAAGGGAGGGTCGTGTCTGACTAACCTGATTGAAATTTTCGAGCAGGTAACCAGGAGTGTCGATGAAGGCAGTGCATATGATGTATATGGATGATAGCAAAGCTTTTGATAAGGTCCCACATGGCAGACTGGTCACGAAAGTAAAAGCCCATGGGATCCAGGGCAAAGTGGCAAGTTGGATCCAAAATTGGCTCAGAGGCAGGAAGCAAAGGGCAATGGCTGATGGGTGATTTTGTGACTGGAAGGCTGTATCCAGTGGGGTTCTGCAGGGCTCAGTACTGGGTCCCTTGCTTCTTATGGTATATATCAATGATTTAGACTTGAATGTTGGGAGTATGATTAAGAAGTTTGCAGATAACACTAAAATAGGCTGTGTGGTTGATAATGAAGAACAAAACTGTGGATTGCAGGAAGATATCAATGTACTGGCCAGGTAGGTGAAACAGTGGCAAATGGAATTCAATCCGGATAAGTGTGAGGTAATGCATTTGGGGAGGTCTAACAAGGCAAGGGAATACACATTAAATGGTAGGACACTGAAAAGTGTAGAGGAACAAAGGGACTTTGGAGTGCTGGTCCACAGATCCTTAAAAGTATCAGGCCAGGTAGATAAGATGGTTAAGAAGGCACATGCAACACTTGCCTTTATTAGCCAAGGCATAGAATACAAGAGCAGGGAGGTTATGCTTGAACTGTATAAAACACTAGTTAGGCCACAGCTAGAGTACTGTGTGCAGTTCTGGCCACCACATTACAGGAAATATGTGATTGCACTCGAGAGGGTACAGAGGAGATTCATGAGTATGTTGCCTGGACTGGAAAATTTTAGTTGTTATGAGGAAAGATTGGATAGGCTGCGGTTTGTTTTCTTTGGAACAGAGGAGGCTGAGGGGAGACCTGACTGAGGTGTATAAAATTATGAGGGGCCTGGATAGAGTGGATAGGAAGGACCTGTTTCCCTTGGCAGAGGGGTCAACAACCAGGGGACATAGATTTAAAGTAATTGGGGGGAGGGTTAGAGGAGATATAAGGGGAAATTTCTTCACCAAGAGGTTAGTTGGGGTCTGGAACTCACTGCCTGAAAGGGTGGTAGAGGCAGAAACCCTCACCACATTTAAAAGATACTTACATGTGCACTTGAAATGCCGTAACCTACAGGGCTACGGACCAAAAGTTGGAATGTGGGATTAGGCTGGATAGCTCTTTGTCCGCCGGCGCGGACACGATGGGTCAAAATGGCCTCCTTCCGTGCTGTAAATTTCTATGATTCCAAGTTGAAATACCATGGAATAAAAGGGACAGTGGCAGCCTGGATACTAAATTGGGTAAGTAACAGGAAACAGAGAGTAGTGGTGAACGGTTATTTTTTGGACGAGAGGAAGGTATACACTGGTGTTCCCCAGGGGTCGGTACTGGGACCACTGCTTTTCTTGATCTATATTAATGACTTGGACTTGGGTGTACAGGATACAATTTCAAAATTTGCAGATGACACAAAACTTGGAAGTATGATGAACAGTGAGGAGGATAGTAATAGACTTCAAGAGGACATAGACAGGCTGGTGGAATGGGCGGACATGTGGTAGATAAAATTTAATACAGAAAATGCAAAGTGATACATTTTAGTGGGAAGAAAGAGGAGAGGCAATATAAACTAAAGGGTACAATTCTAAAAGGGTGCAAGATCAGAGGGATCTGGGGGTATATGTGCACAAATCGTTGCAGAGCAGGTTGAGAAAGCGGTTAAAAAACATACAGGATCTTGGGCTTCATAAATAGAGGTATAGAGTACAAAAGCAAGGAAGTTATGATGAACCTGTATAAAACACTAGTTCGGCTTCAATTGGAGTATTGTGTCCAATTCTGGGCACCGCACTTTAGGAAGGATGTGAAGGCCTTAGAGAGGATGCAGAAAGGATTTACGAGAATGGTTCCAGGGATGAGGGACTTCAATTACGTGAATAAACTGGAGAAGCTGGAGTTTTTCTCCTTCGAGCAGAGAAGATTGAGAGGAGATTTGATAGAGGTGTTCAAAATAATGAGGGATCTAGATAGAGTAGATCGAGAGAAACTGTTCCCATTGGCAGAAGGGTCGAGAACCAGAGGACATAGATTTAAAGTGATTGGCAGAAGAACCAAAGGAGACATGAGGAAACACGTTTTTATGCAGCGTGTGGTTAGGATCTGGAATGCGCAGCCTAAAAGGGTGGTGGAGGCAGATTCACTCATGGCTTTCAAAAGGGAGTTAGATAAGTACCCGAAGGAAAAATATTTGCAGGGTTCCGGGGAAAGGGCGGAGGAGTGGGACTGGCTGAAGTGCTCCTGCAGAGAGCCGACATGGACTCGATTGGCCGAATGGCCTCCTTCTGCGCTGTGACCAGTCTATGGTTCTGTGATTCTACAACACTAAAGGTGTTACAAGTACATATAACAAAAGAGACAGCTAAGAGTAATGTGGCCCCTTAATGACAGACGCAGGTGATATTGTAATTGAAAATAAGGAAATGGCAGTCTCGCTAAATAAATACTTTGTATCAGTCTTCAGTCGAGGAACAGGATAAAGTACCAGAGATATGAGGAAAACTAAAAATAAATCAAAGGGAGGAACTTACTAGATTTGGTACAAGTAAATAAATGGTAATTGAAAAAATAATGAGACTGAAGATAGATAAATCTCCAGGGCCTGATGGTTTCCACCCCCAGGGTATTAAAAGAAGTAAATGAGAAAATTGTAGATGCTTTAGTCATGATCATCCAAAGCTCTCTTGATTCAGGAAATGCCCCCTCGGATTGGAAAGTTGCCAATGTCACTCCATTATTTAAGAAGGGTGGAGAAATAAGCTAGGAAATTACAGGTCTATTAGACTATCGTCTGTTGTGGGAACAGAGTGACTGAGCACATGGACAAATGAACTGATCAGAGAGAGCCAGCATGGATTTATAAAGGGTAAGTCATTTCTAACGAACCTAGTTGAAGTTTTTGAGGAGGTAACTAACATGGTAGATAAGGGAGCATCTCTGGGTGTTATTTCATGGACTTCCAGAAGTCATTCGATAAGGTTCCAGACATTAGGAAAAATGGAAGCGCATGGAATAGGAGGCAACTTTCGACATGAGTAGGGAATTGGTTAGGAGGTAGGAGACAGAGAGTAGGGGTAACGGGTATGTACTCGAATTTGGCAGGATGTGGCACATGGTGTCTCCCAGGGTTCTGTACTGGGGCCTCAGCTTTTCACTATATTTATTAATGACTTAGATGAAGGAATAGAGAGCCATATAGCTAATGACACAAAGTTAGCTAGCACAATAAGTAGTGTAGATGGGAGCAGAAAGTTGCAAAGGAACTTTGATAGATTAAGTGAGTGGACAAAACTGTGACAGATAGAGTTCAATGTGGGGCAATGTGAGGTCATTCGCTTTGGATCTAAGATCAGAGTGTTTTTTTAATTATGAAAAGCTAGGAACTATGGGAAAACAAAGAGATTTAGGGACCCGTGTACATATATCACTAAAACCTAATGGAATGTCAGCCTTCATCTCAAGGGGGCAGGAATACAAAGGGGTATAAGTTACGTTACAGTTATATAAAGCTCTGGTTTGACCACATCTGGAGCACTGCATTCAGTTCTTGGCACCACACCTTAGGAAGGATATATTCGTCTTAGAGCGGGGGCAGATTTATCTGAATGATACCGGGACTAAAAGGGTTACATTATGAGGACAGTGTTTTAAAATTTTGTTTTGGGATGTGGGCATTGCTGGCAAGGCCGGCATTTATTGCCCTTCCCTAATTGCCCTTGAGAAGGTGGTGATGAGCCACCTTCTTGAACCGCTGCAGTCCTTGTGGTGAAGGTACTTGCACAGTGCTGTTAGGGAGGGAGTTCCAGGATCTTGACCCAACAGCGGTGAAGGAACAGCAATATATTTCCAAGTCAGGATGGTGTGTAACTTGGAGGGGAACTTGCAGGTGATGGTGTTCCCATGCGCCTGCTGCCCTTGTCCTTCTAGGTTTCAGATGTCGTGGGTGCAGCCGAAGAAGCCTTGGTGAGTTGCATAGAGTAGGCTTGTATTGATTGACTTGAGTATAGAAGATTAAGGGGTGATCTGATCGAGATGGTTAAGATGATTAAAGGATTTGATAGGGTAGATCTGGTTCACTAACGTCCTTTAAGGAAGGAAATCTGCCGTCCTTACCTGGTCTGGCCTATATGTGACTCCAGACCCACAGCAATGTGACTCTTAACTGCCCTCTGAAGTGGCCTAGCAAGCCACTTAGTTGTACCAAGCCGCTGCAAAAGAAGGCAGCTCACCAGCACTTTCTGAAGGGCAATTAGGGATGGGCAATAAATACTGACCTTGCTGGCGATGCCCACATCCCACGAACGAATAAATAAAAAGATAGATAGGAACTATTTCCTTTGGTGGGGTATCCAGAACAAGGGGACACAACCTTAAACTTAGAGCTATGCCATTCAGGGATGATGTCAGAAAGCACTTCTTCACACAAAGAGTAGTGGAAATCTGGAACTGTCTCCCCTTAAAAGCTGTTGAAGCTGGGGGTCAATTGAAAATTTCAAAACTGAGCTCAAGATTTATGTTAGTTAAGGGTATCAAGAGATACGGAACCAAGGCAGGTGAGTGCAGTTGAGATATAGATCAGCCATGATCTCACTGAATGGTGGAACAGGCTCGAGGAGCTGAATGGCCTACTTCTGTTGCTGTGTTTCTAATACTCACCCATCCTCTGGAAGAAATCTCGTTTCTGCTGAAAAGATTCAAGTTGCTCCAAGCTCATCTTGTCAACAGGATCATTGTTCGCAGTCAAGACGTCCTAGAGAGAGAAGCCACCCGACATGATATACCAAAATAACCATTCCTCCGGCAAATTAAATCCAAAGAGATGAACAAAAAAATGAGGCTGTGTCTCAGAGCTGAGGAATTTAACTCTTACAAGCCAGGTTTTCTGACTTGGGGCTCATTCAGAAAGAAATAACTTGCATGTAGAACTTTTGAATTGCAGTCACTGTCATAATGTAGAAAACACAGCCGCTAATTTGGTCAGAGCAAAGTCCCACAAACAGCAATGTGATAATGACCAGGTAATCTGTTTTAGTGACGTTGGGCTCCCTGCTCTTCTTCAAATAGTGGCATAGGATCTTTTACATCCACCAGAGAGGGCAATCGGGGACACAGTTAACCGAAAGATGGCACCTCCGACAGTGTAGCACTCCCTCATTACTGCACTGAACTGTCAGCTCTAGATTATGTGCTCAAGTCTCTGGAGTGGGGCTTAATCTCCTGAGTTAAAGGTGAGTGTGCTACCACTGAACCATGGCTGCTATTCCCTTTTATAATTGTATTCTTTCCTGACACATAAATCAACAAAGGTTATTAAAGAATCAATTAACATTCATGAAATCCTGTTTACTATTTGCTAAAACAATAATTTAGCTCACTAATACCTGAATTTATATTCATAAACACATTATTAATATCGTGGCATACCTCATTAATACAGTAACATGGCCCATTAACACCTAGACCTATGAGAGGAAAAGCCGGAAAGTTGGCTCTCCTATTCCCTCAGCTAATGCAGGAAGCCAGGTCTAGGCCATGTCCAGCCCCAGCTGACCTGTTTCTCGAGCTCAAGGAGATGAATCCGGAGTGAGTATATGTTCGTGAATAAGTGAGTATATGTTCGTGAATAATAGTTTAACAACCTAACTGTCTGAATGAAGTTTTACTTTTTTGTGCAACATTGCTTGAGCTCAAATCCAGGCTGAGGGAGCGCTGCACTTTCGGAGGTGCCGTCTTTCGGATGAACCCCCATCTGCCCTTTCAAGTAGGCGTAAAAGATCCCAGGACATTATTTGAAGAAGAGCAGGGAAGTTCTCCGATGTCTTGGCTAATATTTATCCCTCAACCAACATCACTAAACCAGATTATCTGGTCACTATCACATTGCTGTTTGTGGGAGCTTGCTGTGTGCAAATAGGCTGCCGTGTGTCCTACATTACAACAGTAACTCACTACACCTCAAAAGTACTTCATTGGAGGTAAAGCGCTTTGGGACATCCTGAGGTCGTGAAAGCCACTATATAAATCCAAGTTTTTTCTTTCTTTGATAAGCTGCTCAATAGATGTGATGTATTCAGCTCCCAGAAATATTTAAAAGCAAATCCTAACCTAAAAAGAATTGTTCTCCGTTGTGGTAATACAAAATAAATCATGTTGGGTTTCCTGGCTGACAAAAGACGCATTTGGACAATGTGTCAGTCTCTCTCTAGCTGCCATTATAATGAGTAGCTTTCTCAGTCCTGAATGTTAATCTTGGCGCAACTATGGCATTATGGAATATTACTCACAGGAGGTTGTGAGAAAGAACTCCCCTTCTTCACCCATGCCTCATAAGTGCTGGAAGAGTAGAGTAGAATAGAGTGTAGTGTAGAGTAGAGTAGAGTAGAGTAGTGTAGAGTGTGTAGAGTAGTGTGTAGAGTAGCAAATATATGTATCAACCGGAGAGGAGATACAACCAGTTGAGGCCAATATCAAAGTCTTTTGGAAATCCACCATGTAAGTTTGGTGGTTTAAAAAGATCAGGATTTACTTGGTTCTCTATCTGGCTTGAATGCTTCTGTAGTAAGCATTTCCTTTTAGTATCAGTCTCCTTTTTGGATGGCTGTCTGGGAACAAGAAAATGGGGAAGGTGGCTCAACCGTGGCTAACAAGGGAAATTAAGGATAATGTTAAAACCAAGAAAGAGGCATATAAATTGGCTAAAAAAAGCAACAAACCTGAGGACTGGGAGAAATTTAGAATTCAACAAAGGAGGACTAAGGGTTTAATTAAGAGGGGGAAAATAGAGTATGAGAGTAAGCTTGCAGGGAACATAAAATCTGACTGCAAAAGCTTCTATAAATATGTGAAGAGAAAAAGATTAGTGAAGACAAACGTAGGTCCCTTGCAGTCGGATTCAGGTGAATTTAATATGGGGAACAAAGAAATGGCAGACCAATCAGTTGAACAAATATTTCGGTTCTGTCTTCACGAAGGAAGACACAAATAATCTTCCGAATGTACTAGGGGATAGTGAGTCTAGTGAGAAGGAGAAACTGAAGGATATCCTTATTAGGCGGGAAATTGTGTTAGGGAAATTGATGGGATTGAAGGCCGATAAATCCCCGGGGCCTAATAGTCTGCATCCCAGAGTACTTAAGGAAGTGGCCCTAGAAATAGTGGATGCATTGGTGATCATTTTCCAACAGTTTATCGGCTCTGGATCAGTTCCTGTGGACTGGAGGGTAGCTAATGTAACACCACTTTTTTAAAAAGGAGAGAGAGAGAGAAAACGGGTAATTATAGACCGGTTAGCCTGACATCAGCAATGGGGAAAATGTTGGAATCAATCATTAAGGATGAAATAGCAGCGCATTTGGAAAGCAGTGACAGGATCGGTCCAAGTCAGCATGGATTTATGAAAGGGAAAACATGCTTGACGGATCTTCTGGAATTTTTTTGAGGATGTAACTAGCAGAGTGGACAAGGGAGAACCAGTGGATATGGTGTATTTGGACTTTCAAAAGGCTTTTGACAAGGTCCCGCACAAGAGATTGGTGTGCAAAATCAAAGCACATGGTATTGGGGGTAATGTACTGACGTGGATAGAGAACTGGTTGGCAGGCTGGAAGCAGAAAGTCGGGATAAACGGGTCCTTTTCAGAATGGCAGGCAGTGACGAGTGGAGTGCTGCAGGGCTCAGTGCTGGGACCCCAGCTCTTTACAATATACATTAACAATTTAGATGAAGGAATTGTGTGTAATATCTCCAAGTTTGCAGATGACACTAAACTTGGTGGCGGTGTGAGCTATGAGGAGGATGCCAAGAGGCTGCAGGGTGACTTGGACCCATTAGGTGAATGGGCAAATGCATGGCAGAGGCAGTAGAATTTGGATAAATGTGAGGTTATCCATTTTGGGAGCAAAAACATGAAGGCAGAATATTATCTGAATGGCGGCAGTTTAGGAAAAGGGGAGGTGCAACGAGACCTGGGTGTCATGGTTCATCAGTCGTTAAAAGTTGGCATGCAGGTACAGCAGGCGGTGAAGAAGGCAAATGGTATGTTGGCCTTCATAGCTAGGGGATATGAGTATAGGAACAGGGAGGTCTTACTGCAGTTGTACAGGGCCTTGGTGAGGCCACACCTTGAATATTGTGTTAGTTTTGGTCTCCTAATCTGAGGAAGGATGTTCTTGCTATTGAGGGAGTGCAGCGAAGGTTCACCAGACTGATTCCAGGGATGGCTGGACTGACATATGAGGAGAGACTGGATCAACTGGGCCTTTATACACTGGAGTTTGGAAGGATGAGAGGGGATCTCATAGAAACATATAAGATTCTGATGGGACGGGACAGGTTAAATGCGGGAAGAATGTTCCTGATGTTGAGGAAGTCCATAACCAGGGGACATAGTCTTGGGATAAGGGGTAGGCCATTTAGGACTGAGATGAGGAGAAACTTCTTCACTCAGAGAGTTGTTAACCTGTGGAATTCCCTGCCGCAGAGAGTTGTTGATGCCAGTTCATTGGATATATTCAAGAGGGAGTTAGATATGGCCCTTACGGCTAAAGGGATCAAGGGGTATGGAGAGTAAACAGGAAAGGGGTACTGAGGGAATGATCAGCCGTGATCTTATTGAATGGCGGTGCAGGCTCGAAGGGCTGAATGGCCTACTCCTGCACCTATTTTCTATGTTTCTATGGATCCAGACCCAGTTCCAGTTGTCTTCGTCCTTGAGCTGAAGAGCAAGTCAAGTCGAAGCCTAAACCTGACTGTCCTGCTCCTTGAGATAAAGGAGGAGGCACTGTGGGAAGAATGGGATGATAAAAATAAATACCGTGTTCCCAGGAGGCACTTCTTCGGCGGGTTCTTTATCAACAACAGGCTCCTTCACCCTGGGCTTTTTTGATTGTTTGGATGGAGTAGGCGGGATGGGTTTTGTGTTTTTTGGGGGATTTGTGGCTTTTGGAGTTTCAGAGACAGGCTGTCGTTCCGGCTCTCGCTCCGGCTGTCGTTCCTTCTGTCGTTCCTGCTGTCGCTCCGGCTGTCGTTCCTTCTGTCGTTCCTGCTGTCGCTCCGGCTGTCGTTCCTTCTGTCGTTCCTGCTGTTGTTGCTGACTTATTGACATGGCCTGAATAGTCATCTGCTGGGCCTGGGGAAAGAAAATACTTTATATCAGATTTATATCGCTTCACTGGGAATTAACGGGTAAATGTCTCCACAGAGGGAGTGCCTCGCAGAAAATTGACCTTTATTTGTGCTTAATCTTACAGAGCTGGATAATATCTGGTGTAAACAGGATTTTTTTGGTCAGACATGTGCTGGAACCCATCACTTTACCTTAAATACTTGCACTTATAAAAGCAACTTTAAAGTAATACAAGATGCTTCATGGAGGTTGTAATGTATTTGCTTCATGGGTTCTTTGCTTAAGAATTCATAGCAACACATTGCTATTAAAAACTAGTTGGTTTTTTCACAAAAGGTTTAACAATCACACTACACATTACCAGTTCATCCACCAGGCTCACAACTACCTGCCTCATCGTGGATCCCCCGAAACCAACTGGCTGGGGTTTTATTGAGTATTATAAATATCATGTGACCAAGCCACTCCCAACTCAACAGCTCTACAACTATTTTTGGTTGCATCTGTAAATCAAATATAAATCAAGTGCCCCCTGATTAAAAGAGTGGGGGGGGGAGGCACCAAAGCCGACACATTAAACAAATTAAACTTTTAACAGTAACTTAATTCAAATTAAAATTTGGTTGCTGGGGTGATGATGCACTCCAGTCCCTCCGACGCCATCTCTTGCGGAAGGCCGCGAGCATACCGGTGGATCAACAGCTCTACAACTCTTTTGGGGGGGGGAACAAAATAGACATTAGATCAAGTGCCCCCCGATCTGGGGGACACTCCAGACACTTAACTTCCCCTTTTTCTAATAAATGTTTTTTTTTTGTGTTTTAAAAAAAAAAAAATTGGGGGGCATTAAAACCATATATTTTACAAGTGCCCCCTATAAAAGGGGAGGGGAACAATAAGAACCCGGCAATTAAAACAAATTAAACTTTAAAACGTAAAATCAAATTAAAATTTGGTTGCCGGGGTGATGATGCACTCCAGTCCCTCCGACACCACCTCTTGCGGAAGGCCGCGAGCATACCGGTAGATCAACAGCTCTACAAAACTGTGAGCATACTCACAGGTGCATACATTACAGAGGTAGAATAATGGACACTGAGCAGTGGTGGGAGAAAACTTAGAGGTAGTAACGGAAGGTAAGATGAAAAAGGTGAGGTTTAAGGAGGCTTTTAAAGGAAGGGCGAGAGGTAACAACGGCGGGGCGGTGGTGGGGAGGAGTTTAGGGAGAGAGTTCCAAGATAACTGAAGGCTCTGCTGTGAATGGGGGAATGGAGGCAGCTGCAAAGGAGGCCCAAGTCACAGGAGCAGAGGGTGAGTGCAGAAACATAGGGCTGAAGGCAGTTACTGAGTGAGGGAGGGATGAGGCCATAGAAGGATTTGTAAATGAAGACAGGGATCTTGTCTTGTGGACTGGGGACCCTGCAAAGGTTGGTGAAGACAAAGGTGATTGGGAAGTGGGACTTAGTGCAGGGTAGGAGATAGGCAGCAGAGTCTTGCATGAGTTGCAATTTGTGAAGAGTGGGACTTGGGAGGCCATGAAGGGGAGATTTAGTGTAATCAGGTCTGGAATTGACAAAGGATGGTATAAGGATTTCAGTGGTAATGAATGTGAGGTAGGGATGGAGGTGCGCAATGTCACAGAGGTGGGAATAGGTAGTCTCAGTGGTGACTAGGATGTTGGATTTGAAGCTCAATTCAGGGTCAAACAGGATACTGAGGTTGTGCACCAGCATCAACAGGCTCCTTGGTTACAGGAGGAGGGAGGGTACCACCGCTGAGTTCCAACCTGTCCTCACCTAACAAGGATGTCAAGGCCTTGGAGGGCGCAGAGGAGATTTACCAGAATGACAACCGGATGAAGGACTTTAGTTATTTGGAGAGACCAGAGAAGCTGGGATTGTTCTCCCTTGAGCAGAAAAGGTTAAGGAGAGATTTAACTGAGATGCTCAAAGTTACAAGGGGTTTTGATAGAATGAGTAAATATAAACTGTTTCCATTGGCAGGTGGGTCAGTAACCAGAGGACTCAGATTTAAGGTAATTGACAAAAGAACTAGAGGGGAGATGAGAATTCTTTTACACAACGAGTTGTGATCTAGATTATACTGCCTGAAAGGGTGGTGGAAGCAGATTCGATAGTAACTTTCAAGAGGAAATGGGATAAATACTTGAAGGGGAAAAGTTGAAGGATAGTAGGACTAATTGTATAACTCTTTCAAAGAGCCGGCCCAACCACAATAAAGCGAATGGCCTCCTTTCATGCTATATGATTTGATGACATCCACACATGTGACATTCAAGTGAAGAGGAACAGAAATCCTAGCTGATTTTCCCCTGCCCATTCGCAGAGGCACAAAAGCCAAATTGTAGCACGACTACAACTGCCCTGGCTGACATCAGCTAACTCAGCACAGACTGGGAATGGTGCCCCGATAGCTCAATGGATCTCCATGAGTTGGAGTTGATGTAGAAGATCAGCCATGATTGTATTGATTGGTGGAGCAGGCTCGAGGGGCCGTATGGCCTACTCCTGCTCCTAATTCTTATGTTATTGTATTCTTAACCTCAGACCTTCCAGACCTGAATGACTACTACATCAAGGACTGCCTTTACTCACAATGGGATGGGGAAATAATGTATTTAAAAGAGATCTGCTGTGTATAGTGTTGTGTACGTGTAAAGCATACACTCCCATGTTCTGCCACCAGGGAGCTCATCCCCTGAAGTCCCAAGGGATCCCAGCATCCCTTGGGAGCACTGTATATAAGCCAGCCCCAAAGGCCTGTTCCTCCCTCTGGAGTGTCTTAATAAAGACTGAGGTCACTGCTACTTTAACCTCCCTGTGTGCAGTCTCATCTGTGTTAGGAATACAATAACTGGCGACGAGTATATGAATCCAACACAAAGATGCAGCAAACTGTGGGCATCCTGGAGAAGTTCTCGGAAGGTGAGGACTGGGAAGCCTATGTCGAACGGCTAGACCAATACTTTGTAGCCAACTAGCTGGACGGAGAAGGAAGCGCTGCAAAAAGGAGAGTGGTCCTCCTCACGGTCTGCGGGGCACCGACCTACAGCCTCATGAAGAATCTTCTGGCTCCGGTGAAACCCACAGATAAGTCGTATGAGGAGCTGTGTATACTGATTCGGGAGCATCTTAACCCGAGGGAGAGTGTGCTGATCGCGAGGTATCGGTTCTACACATGCCAGCGATCTGAAGGTCAGGATGTGGCGAGCTACGTCGCCGAGATAAGGCGACTTGTAGGACAATGTGAGTTTGATGGCTACCTACACCAAAGAGCTTATCACTGTCCTGAGCATCGCCATGGTCAAGGTCACGTACGAGGGCACGGTGCACGAACTGCCACTCTGGATTGTCCCGGGCGATGGCCCCACACTGCTTGGAAGGAGCTGGCTGGGCAAAATCCGCTGGAACTGGGATGACATCCGAGCGCTATCACATGTCGATGAGGCCTCATGTACCCAGGTTCTTAACAAATTTCCTTCCCTTTTTGAGCCAGGCATTGGAAACTTTTCCGGGGCAAAGGTGCAGATCCACTTGGTCCCAGAGGCACGACCCATTCACCACAAGGCGCGAGCGGTACCTCACATGATGAGGGAGAGAGTGGAAATTGAGCTGGACAGGCTGCAACGTGAGGGCATCATCTCCCCAGTGGAATTCAGCCAGTGGGCCAGCCCGATTTTTCCAGTACTCAAAAGTGATGGCACGGACAGGATTTGTGCCGATTATAAAGTAACTATTAATCGTTTCTCGCTACAGGACCAATACCCGCTACCTAAGGCAAATGACCTATTTGCGATGCTGGCAGGAGGCAAGACATTCACCAAGCTCGACCTGACTTTGGCCTACATGACGCAGGAGCTGGAGGAGTCTTCGAAGGGCCTCACTTGCATTAACACGCACAAGGGACTGTTCAGCTACAACAGATGCCATTTTGGAATTCGGTCGGCTGCAGCGATCTTCCAGAGAAACATGGAGAGCCTACACAAGTCTGTACCACACACGGTGGTTTTTCAGGACGACATATTGGTCACGGGTCGGGACACCACCGAGCACCTACAAAACCTGGAGGAGATCCTCTGGCGACTGGATTGCGTAGGGCTGCGGCTTAAAGGTCGAAATGCATCTCCATGGCAACAGAAGTGGAGTTTGTGGGGAGAAAGATCGCGGCGGATGGCATTCGGCCCACAGACGCCAAGACAGAGGCTATCAGGAACGCGCCCAGGCTACAGAACGTCACGGAGCTGCGGTCGTTCCTGGGACTCCTCAACTATTTTGGTAACTTCCTACTGGGGTTAAGCACCCTTTTAGAGCCCCTACATGTGTTATTGCGTAAAGGTGAGAACTGGGTATGGGGAAAAAACCAAGTAATTGCTTTTGAGAAAGCCAGAAACATTTTATGTTCCAACAAGCTGCTTGTATTGTATAACCCGTGTAGAAGACTTGTGCTAGCTTGTGATGCGTCGTCGTACGGAGTCGGGTGTGTATTACAACAAGCTAACGTTGCGGGGAAGTTGCAACCTGTCGCCTATGCTTCCAGGAGCTTGTCTAAGACTGAGAGGGCCTACAGAATGATTGAGAAAGAGGCATTAGCGTGTGTGTTCGGGGTAAAGAAAATGCATCAGTACCTGTTTGGCCTCAAATTTGAGTTGGAAACTGATCACAAGCCCCTCACATCCCTGTTTGCTGAAAACAAGGGGATAAATACGAATGCCTCAGCCCGCATACAAAGGTGGGCACTCACGCTATCAGCATATAACTATACCATCCGCCACAGGCCAGGCACCGAGAACTGTGCGGATGCTCTCAGTCGGCTACCATTGCCCACCACGGGAGTGAAAATGGCGCAGCCTGCAAACTTGTTGATGGTCATGGAAGTGTTTGAAAATGATAAATCACCTGCCATGGCCCGCCAGATTAGGACTTGGACCAGCCAAGATCCTTTGCTGTCCCTAGTAAAAAACTGTGTACTGCATGGGAGCTGGGCCAGCATCCCCGTTGAAATGCAAGAAATAATCAAGCTGTGCCAGCGGCGAAAGGACGAGCTGTCCATTCAGGCAGACTGCCTGTTGTGGGGTAACCGTGTAGTGCTACCCAAAAAGGGTAGGGAGACGTTCATCTCGGATCTCCACAGCACACACCCGGGTATAGTAATGATGAAAGCGATAGCCAGATCCGACGTTTGGTGGCCCGGTATCGACTCTGACTTAGAGTCCTGTGTACTGCAATGGAGCGTGTGTGCTCAGTTGAGCAACGTGCCCAGAGAGGCACCACTAAGTTTGTGGTCCTGGCCCTCCAGACCATGGTCGAGGATCCATGTCGACTATGCGGGCCCATTTCTCGGTAAAATGTTCCTGGTGGTGGTGGTTGCTTTTTCAAAATGGATTGAATGTGAAATAATGTCGGGAAGCACTGCCACCACCACCATTGAAAGCCTGAGGGCCATGTTTGCCAGCCACGGCTTGCCTGACGTACTGGTCAATGACAACGGGCCATGTTTCACCAGTGCCGAATTTAAAGAATTCATGACCCACAATGGGATCAAACATGTCACCTCGGCCTCGTTTAAACCAGCCTCCAATGGGCAGGCAGAGCGGGCAGTACAAACAATCAAACAGAGTCTTAAACGAGTCACAGGAGGCTCACTCCAAACCCGCCTGTCCCGAGTACTGGTCAGCTACCACACGAGACCCCACTCGCTCACGGGGTGCCTCTGGCTGAGCTACTCATGAAAAGAACACTTAAAACTAGATTCTCACTGGTTCACCCCAACCTGCATGATCAGGTAGAGAGCAGGCGGCAGCAACAAAATGTAAGCGATGGTCGCGCCACTGTGTCACGGGAAATTGATCTGAATAACCCTGTGTATGTGCTAAACTATGGACATAGTCCCAAGTGAATTGCGGGCACGGTGATAGCTAAAGAAGGGAGTAGGGTGTTTGTAGTCAAACTAGACAATGGACAAATTTGCAGAAAGCACCTGGGTCAAACGAGGCTGCGGTTCACAGATGGCCCTGAACAACCCACAGCAGACACCACCTTTTTCGAGCCCATAACACACACCCACAGGATCAACTACACCACCCCGGACCAGGAAATCAAACCCATCACGCCCAACAGCCCAGCAAGGCCAGGCTCACCTAGCAGCCCTGCAGGGCCAACAACATGCCAGCCCAGCGAGGGCACAGCCAACACACCAGAACAGACATTTGTACTGAGGCGGTCCACCAGGGAAAGAAAGGCTCCCGACCGCCTCACCTTGTAAATAGTTTTCACTTTGACTTTGGTGGGGAGTGATGTTGTGTATCTGTAAAGTATGCACTCCCATGTTTCGCCACCAGGGAGCGCATCCCCTGAAGTCCCAAGGGATCCCTGCATCCCTTGAGAGCACTGTATATAAGCCGGCCCCTAAGGCCTATTCCTCACTCTGGAGTGTCTTAATAAAGACTGAGATCACTGTTACTTTAACATCCCTGTGTGCAGCCTCCTCTGTGTTCAGAACACAATACATAGATATATCAGTCTATATATAGTTCTTTGTTCATACATCTCTTGATTCATATGGCCACCGATCCAACACATTTCACTCTGTCTAACTGTCGGTAGGTATGCTCTATGTGTAACATGTACACTCACCAAAAGGAGAGCCTGCTGGTTGATGAATGTCTGCTGGGCTGCTAGTTGGGAGGAGTCGTATCTGTTTTCGGGCTGTGAGACATGAGATCTTGCGTATTGAGATGTCTGGTGCATAGACGGCATTGGAGGCACACTGGTCTGTGGCATCATCATTGCTGCAGAGAAAGGCCCATAATCAGAGATAACTATTCACTGGAAGCTCGTAAAACATAGAAAGTTACCTTGTAACACACAGTTACCTAGCACATAACATAGGACAGGGAACAGAAACAGGCCATTCAGCACCCTCGAGCCTGTTCCACTATTAAATTAGATAATGACTGATCTGCCCCTCAACTCCATTTACCTGCTTTAACTACCTTGAGATCCTTACCTATCAAAAATTTATTGACCTCAGTCTTGAAAGCTCCAATTGCATCCCAGCATCCACAGCCTTTTGGGGGAAATAATTCTAGATTTCCACTACCCTTTGTGTGAAAAAGTGCTTCCTGATAACGGCCAAGCTCTCATTTTAAGATCTTGACCCCTTGTACTTGATTCCCCATCAGAGGAAGTAGGTGTTCAATATGTACCCTATCGTATCCGTTTAAAATTTTAAACAACTCGATTAGATTAACCCTCGATTTTCTATACCTAAGGGAATACAAGCCAAGTTTATGCAACTGAAGGAGATCCTGTAGCACACAGTTTTTAAATTGAGAAAGCCCCTAATGAAGTCCATCTATACCACCAAGATTGAAAAGAGTAAAACACAAGTTGTATTGAATCAGGAAGCAGTGATTAGATGGGGCCAGGCTTCGGTTTTAAAATCCTGGTGATTGGAGGATAGAGAGTGAATGAGAGACAGAGAGAAACAGACCCAAACCGAGAGAGAGAGAAAGAGAACAGGTGAGAGCAGAACTGAGCAAGAGAATGACCCCAGGGAAAGAAATAAACAGCAGGAGAGAAAGAGAGATAGGTATACGGACAGAGATCAAGATCAAAAGAATGCAAGATAGCAGGATACTGATAATCGCTCATCAAGCAGTAAATTTAGAACTGGATAGGAACATGTCGCATTATATATCAGGGTCAGAGGGTCAATGAAATCCTACACACCAAAGAGGAGAGTCTAAATTGGGACAAAGACATGGGGCCGCAATGGTGCGAATTCAAACTGGATAGAGAAATGTGGACAGTACAGCAGCCTGGCTCCAGGGCCCAACCACACTGGGACAGAGAGCCACCCTGAGCTAGAAGGAATATGTCAAATCTCCCCCTCATTAAAGATGGAAGATTTTATTCTTCTAACCTTCCTGTACATTCCTATGATCCTATAAGAGAAGGAGATCAGGGGAGACAATGCGGTTTTGAGACAAGTAGCGACAGGGCAAGGCAAATCCAACACCGCATGCCAAATCAGGACCCCCGTAGCACTGCTGGTAACAGCTGTTGCCAGGGACCTCAACGCCAAGGCGATCGCGACATCAGTGTGTGTGCAACACTCACTGACCGTCCGATTTCCCAAATTGCTTTTAGCCACATACCCCACCGCCTGGAGTAAACTCCGACAGGGAGAGCTGGCGTGCAGCACCAGGAAGCCGGCTGCAGGGACATTATTTAAAGGGATCATCAGTAATCACTCGCACCTGTCAGGTTAGTGCAGTTTCAGTGGCTTTTTTTTAGTTTCAGCTACTGCTGCAGTTTCATTGAGTAAGTTCAAGGTTCTTTTGTATCAGGAGCCTTGTGGCAAGTACTAAGTATTCTTCAAGGATCTACGGTGGAGGGAACTTAGGCAGCAAAACAGACGGAAACATGTGCGCAGAGGGAGGAGGAAGAAGACGAGGAACAGGAGGGAGGGAGGAGGCAGCCGGACAATCAGGCTTCCGGATGAGCACTCCATGATGTGGTGTGCCATCTCCTTCCACATATTGCGGCAGACTTGTGGAGAGGGCCTCCTGCCAGTTGGTGGGTACAGGACTGCCCGCCTTCTTTCCAGCACTGAAACCAATGCCTCCAAAGCTTCATGGAAAAACCTGCGGGCTCTCACCCTGGGTGGCGATCTGCCATGAGGATTTGTTAATAAGTGCTCCTTGTCCTTCTTATGGTTGTTGAGGCAGCTGCACAGCCAACAATGCTGAGAATGAGGTGCTGCAGCATCAATTAACCTCTCCTTTAAGTAGTGAAAAAAGCCTGTGGCAATCATAAGTTGCAATTAGACTACACCCAATATTGATGCAGATTTGAGCTTAAGCTTGGGTTTTTAGACTTGATTTAAGACTCCAATCATTTTATTGAGCAGTGAGGACGAATTTTGCATGCTGTCTAGAGCATTTTTGCCTGGTGCTAATTCACCATCTTTTATCCTAACACCACCAATTCCTTGGCTATAACGAATTTCTAACCCCTTAAGGAGTTGTTCGGGTTTGAGATACTGTGAAAGAATGAGTTAGTGGCCTAGAAATATGCTGACTCCAGCCCACCCGATAGTGGACCTTGAGCTTCCTTAACATTAGACCAGCGAGCTCCAGACACCTATTGGGCATGCCCAGGTAGATCAATGGTCAAGACGAACTGAATGAATTTAGAGTGGCTGCCTCAGGTAAGCACTTAAAGGAGACGGGAAGGAGATTGAGAGGGGGTCGTCCAGGAGAGGAGGATGATCAAGAGAAGGGTGTGATTGAGAAAGGGAGGGTGGTCGATTGGGCGACCGGGATGGGGGTCAATTAGGACATGGGGTTTGATTGGAATGGGGTGTGGGGTCAATTGGGAGAGTGTGAGCAGTGGCCTATAATTTTAATGTAGACCCGGAAGGAGTACTGCTCAACCTGGATCCACATTCAGTTTAAACACATTGGCGCAAAATTGCGGAGCACCCCGTTGGGGGTGGGGGAGTGGGTGGGGTGAACCTCGCAAGGCGGGACTTCCTGCGCCTGGAGGGGAAGTCCCGTCCCACGACCTAAATTGGGGTTACCGCCCCGGAGATGAAGTGGAGTGCAATGTGAGGTGCTCCACTTCCTCTCAGAGCAGGCTTGGGGACGCAACTCTCCACGTAGCGCTAATGCATTCAATGGGACCGCCCCTTCTGTTAAAGAGGAGGGACACTGTGAGCTCTGCACGGCTCTTGATTCCCCACTAGGTCACCAGGGATGTGGCCCCCGTGAAATCAGCGGACTACGACCCGACTGTTGAGTCGGATAAAAAAATTGGCAGTGCAGCGCACATCCCCTTTAACTTGTGCCACACGAGCGGAGTGTGGCCCGGCTTGCGAACCGCGAGGCTGGCGCTGACATCATTGTCGGCAGCGTCACGGGGCGCTGTCCAATTTTCATCGCAGTGCAGAAACGGGCCACCACGGACGAAAACCAGAGGCGCTAATGGGAGGCATCTAATATGGCCAATTTCGGCGCCATAGCCTTTTGGTGGTGGTCCCTTTAAGGACTGCTGGTTAGGCTGCATGTAGACCTGATTGTCCTGAATGCAGGCAACCAGCGCCAGCTGCGTTGAGGACAACCCAATTTTGAACATGATGCCTCATACAGGCGGTTAGGCCCGTTATTTGCATATATAAAAAGACCACACCTGTATCAGGCGCAGGCCGGGGACACCTTTTTTTTTGCCTCTACCAAGATGGCAGGCAATGCACATCCTGCCTGCCATATTGGAAGCATGGCACCTATTTAGTGCCTGAATAACTGGTGCCGGGCCATCGAATTTCTAGGCCAGTGACTTGTCTTGATTCCAACACAGGGGGGGATGTAGAGAGCAGGAACAGTGTATTTGCACATTGGAAGAACAGTGGAAAGTTCAGAGGAGCACTAACCATAGTGGTAATGATAGAGTACAGGTTGTGATGGAGAGGAAGAGAAGTACCTTGTAACATACAGTTACCTGGCATTGATGGTGCCATTGGTTGCATCATAGGAACATTTTGCATCGCAGGCATCGGTTGCATTGCAGGCATCGGTTGCATCGCAGGCATCGGTTGCATCGCAGGCATGGCTGCACCCATTAAAGGCATGGTCTGATAAGCGGGTACAGTGGGCATCTGTTGCATCTGTGGCATTGCTGGAACAGCTGAACAAGAGAGAAAGAGATAGATTACCGACCGGGTGCAGCCTTCTCCATTCTTGAAATGCTCTGCATCTCCCACACACGCTAGAAGTGTGTCTTAGCTAGATAGATTCTGGGGATATCACATGCTGAACACACACAAGGAAATACCATTATATCATTGCAGATAGGTACTGTAAAACGTGCTATCCTACATGTCATGTATGTAACCTTCATGTAACTGTAACCTTCATGTAACAACACTGCATACTGCATACACCTAAGAAGTGCGCACCTTGACCACAGTGGGTGAACTTGTGGGAGACACTCCTCACCTGGTCATCCAGGTATATAAAGAGAGGTCCCATGCAGGGTCATCACTTCTTGGTCCTGTGAATAAAGGTTCGGGTCACAGAGTGACCTTGTCTGCAGAATGTGCCTCGTGTGAATTTATAGTAGTGTGTAAGGACATTACATTTGGTGACGAGAAACAGGAATCAACGACTCACGAGAATGGCCACCGGTAGCACAGAGGAACGGTACTGTGTTGGTGAGGACTGGGACGATTTCGTTGAGAGGCTCCAGCAGAGCTTTGTTACGAAGGACTGGCTGGGAGATGCAGCGGCTGACAAGCGAAGGGCGCATCTACTGACCAGCTGTGGACCTAGACATACGCGCTGATGAAAGACCTGCTTGCACCCGAGAAGCCGGCGGATAAAACCTTTGAAGAGCTCAGCAAACTAATTGGTGAGCACCTCAAACCGGCGAGCAGTATACACATGGCCCGACACCGATTCTATACACACCGACGTCGGGAAGGACAGAGCATACCGGACTTCGTTGCAGACCTTTGGCGCTTGGCCAACCTCTGTAAGTTCACAGACGCCTGCAGCGGGGAGATGTTAAGGGATTTCTTTATTGAGGGCATTGGTCATGCCGGGATTTTCAGAAAGCTAATTGAGACCAAGGACTTGACCTTGGAAGCGGCGGCGTTGATGGCTCAGAACTTCATGGCGGGGGAGGAGGAAACCAAGATAATATACGCGCGCAACTCTGCTTCCAACGTGGCAATGGATCAGGGAGTTAACATTGTAAACGCGACTCAGAACCCCGCAGGCAGGCAAGGACAATTCGACACCACCCAGGCAGCACCAGACTCTAGAGTGGGTCCTCAACAGAGACAATGGCAGGTTGAACAGACATTTACGCCATGACAGTGGACAATGCATCTTGGGATGGAGCCATTGACACCCACTAATAGAGTGCTCAAGAGTAATCAAAGAGATAATCAGAGAGGAATGTCTGGTAACAGCTCTTTTGTTCACAACTATCTCAGCTCATGCTGGAGGTGCGGGGGGCAGACATGCTGCAAAAACCTGTAGGTTTCACCAATTTATCTGTAGAAATTGTAACTTCAAGGGACATTTAGCCAGAATGTGCAGAAAGCCCGCAGCGAGGCTAATTTACAAGGCTGATGAACCAGAAGAGGGGTCTGCGAGGCAGGTTGATGTTTGGGACAAAGCAATGGACCCTGAAGTTCAGCAGGTTCATGTGGCAAACATCCACAGCTCATATACCAAAATGCCACCTATGATGATGAAAGTCCTATTAAACGGCATCTCAGTACGCATGGAGCTGGACACAGAGGCCAGCCAGTCACTTATGAGTGTCCAACAATTCGAGAAACTATGGCCACTCAGAGCTAGCAGACCCAAACTAGAAGCATTGACACGCAATTACGGACGTACACCAAAGAGATCATCCCAGTGCAAGGTAGTGCAATGTTGGTGGTCACACGTAATGGATCAGAGAACCGGCTGCCACTCTAGATTGTCCCGGGAAATGGTCCCGCGCTTTTGGTGGGGAGCTGGCTAGCCGAGATGAACTGGAAATGGGGGGATGTGCACGCCATTTCATCTGTGGAGCGAAGTTCATGCTCACAGGTCCTACAGAAATTTGAGTCACTATTTCAACCTGATGTCGGGACATTCAAAGGTACCAAAGCAGTGATACGCATCAGCCCGGACGCCAGACCAGTGCACCACAAAGCCAGAGCTGTGCCGTATGTGATACGGGAGAAAATTGAGAGTGAGTTGGACAGGTTGCTAAGAGAGGGCATAATCACGCCCGTTGAGTTCAGTGACTGGGCAAGCCCCATCGTCCCTGTCCTAAAAACGGATGGCTCGGTCAGGATCTGTGGCGACTACAAAGCCACTATCAACCGAGTGTCACTACAAGACCAATACCCGCTTCCGAGAGCGGACGATTTGTTTGCCATGCTGGCAGGCGGCAAGCTGTTCACCAAGTTGGACCTCACTTCAGCCTACATGACCCAGGAACTGGCTGAAGAATCCAAGCTACTGGCCATCATCACCACGCACATGGGGCTGTTTGTCTACAACAGATGTCCGTTTGGCATTCGATCAGCGGCCGCTATCTTTCAAAGGAACATGGAAAGCCTGCTCAAATCCATCCCATGAACAATCGTATTTCAGGACGACATCCTTATCACGGGTCAAGGCACCGAGGAACACCTCCACAGCCTGGAGGAGGTGCTACGCCGACTGGACCGGGTAGGCCTGCGACTAAAGAAGTCCAAGTGTGTGTTTTTGGCCCCAGAGGTTGAGTTTTTGGGCAGGAGGGTTGCCGCCGACGGGATCCGGCCCACTGAATCCAAAACGGAGGCGATTCGTCGTGCGCCCAGGCCCGGCAACACATTGCGTTCATTTCTGGGACACTTGAACTATTTCGGGAACTTTCTGCCGAACTTAAGCACATTGTTGGAGCCGCTACACGTGCTCCTATGTAAGGGTTGCGATTAGTTTTGGAGGGACTGTCAGGAATGGGCTTTTGATTGGGCACGGAACCTGCTTTGTTCTAATAAGCTGTTGACCCTGTACAATCCCTGTAAGAAATTGGTTTTGACATGTGATGCATCATCCTATGGGGTTGGGTGCGTGTTGCAGCAGAGTAATGATGAGGGCTAACTCCAACCTGTGGCTTATGCCTCCAGGTCGCTCTCCCAAGCAGAAAGGGGGTATGGGATGGTTGAAAAGGAAGCACGCGCATGTGTCTACGGGGTGAAAAAGATGCACCAGTACCTTTTTGGCAGAAGGTTCGAGTTAGAAACGGACCACAAGCCGTTAACATCCCTGTTGTCAGACAGCAAAGCTGTCAATGCCAATGCGTCAGCTCGCATACAGCGATGGGCTCTCACGCTGGCTGCGTATGACTACACCATACGGCACCGGCCAGGCACCGAAAATTGCGCTGACGCGCTCAGCAGGCTTCCACTGGCCACCACTGAGGGGGCAGTGGAGCAAAGCGCTGAGGTGGTCATGGCCGTTGATGCCTTTGACAGTGCAGGCTCCCCCATCACAGCGTGCCAGATCAAAATCTGGACCAACAGAGATCCCCTCCTATCCTTGATTAAGACATGTGTCCTGACTGGGGATTGGGCGCCCGCACACGGAGCATGCCCCGAGGAGGTCAGACCGTTTCACAGACGGATGGATGAGCTCTCCATCCTACTATGGGGCCACCGGGAAGTCATGCCCCAGAAGGGAAGGGAAGCATTCATCAGGGAACTCCACAGCGAGCACCCAGGCATCGTGCTAATGAAGGCCATTGCCCGGTCACATGTATGATGGCCGGGAATTGACTCAGACCTGGAACACTGTGTTCGCAGGTGCATGACGTGTGTCCAGCTGGGCAATGCCCCCAGGGAGCCCCCACTCAGCCCGTGGCTACGCGTAGACTACGCGGGCCCATTCATGGGAAAAATGTTCCTCATTGTTGTTGATGCGTACTCGAAATGGATCGAGTGCATCATATTGAATTCGTGCACGACATCCACCACTGTGGAGAGTCTGCGTGCGCTCTTTGCGACCCACGGCTTGCCGGACATCCTGGGTTAGCGACAACGGCCCGTTCACTAGCTATGAATTCCGGGAGTTCATGCCGGGTAATGGCAACAAACATGTCAGGACAGCACCGTTCAAGCCGGCTTCCAATGGCCAGGCGGAACATGCGGTCCAAATCATAAAACAGGGCATGCTCCGGATTCAAGGAGCCTCCCTTCAATGCCGCCTATCGCGCCTCCTGTTGGCCTATAGGTCCCGACCGCATTCGCTCACGGGAGTCCCACCCGCGGAACTACTCATGAAACGTACACTTAAAACTCGGCAGTCCCTCATTCATCCAGTCTTGTCAGACATTGTTGAGGGCAAGCGCCAGTCCCAAAATGAGTGCCTTGACCGTAACTCAAAGGGGAGATGTATAGAAATCGATGACCCTGTATTTGTTCTTAATCACGCTTTGTGGCCCAAGTGGCTTGAGTGTACTGTAATTGGTAAAGAGGGGAATAGGGTCATCGTGGTCAGACTTAACAATGGACAGATATGCCGCAAGCGTCTGGACCAAGTAAAAAAAAAAGGTTCAGCATGGACACTGAGAAACCTGAGGAAGATCATGAGATGCTGCCCACACCACCACCAGTGAACGAGCAACAAGAACATTCAGCAGCATGCACAGTCCCAGGTGACAGAGACGCATGCCAAGGCTCAACAACCAGAGCCCCAACTGCGGCGCTCCATGAGACCTGACCTTGCCCCATTCTCGCCTGACGAGCGAGGTTAAAATTCATATTCAGATCGCATCATTTCAAGCCTTTTATAGACAGAGATGCCAGCTGGGGTTGAAAGGACTTCCGCACAATGTAAGAAATACATTCTTTATTTGAGAAATATATTCCTCCAAAATCTATAAACTCTAGTAAGCCTTTATTGTTGGGGATTTATATAAGCTTAGTTGATTGATAGCCTCACAAACATTTAGAACCACTAATAAGCTTATCTCAATTTAATATTTCAGATTCTGTAATCACAGGAATCTCTGTGGATTATAATATATCATCCTCAGCACTGTGTTCTAAACACACCAAGTGAAACAGAAATCATTGAATCATTCTTCAAGCTCTCTATCTGATCGTCAACATCTTGGTCAGAGCAAAGAAGATTTAACCTTTTCCAGTCTTGATTCCTCTCTCCTGTCGATCCATTTGGCCCAAGGTTAAAGTGTGCCTCGTTAATTATGATCTCAGAGAAAGTATCTAACCTTTGCTGCAAAGATAAAGCAATTCGAGTCTACCTCAGAATCACTAGTGAAAGAAAGCCCTTCTCAAAACACCAGAACAGTCACCGTTGCATCAGTTCATTCTGACCTAAAGTCAAATTGAAACTAACTGACCTGTTAATACACCCTCCCATCCCAAAATAGTACTCCTGGAGAATGCAGGGACATGTGGATAGGATCATGGTATGTGGCAGATGCAAAACATTTGAAGATAGGTAATTTATCGTTCGTATTCATTCTGCATCTCCCAACACTACAAGCATATCAAGTAGATTTTATAGTAACTTTCAAAAGGGAATTAGATATATACTTGAAAAAGAAACATTTTCAGGGCTGTGGGGAAAGAGCAGGGGAGTGGGACTAATTGGATAGCTCTTTCAAAGATCCGGTACAGGTACAATGGGCCGGATGGCCTCCTCTAACGGCATAGACCTGAAACTAGCAATCTGTCTATCTCAGCTGGCTCTGCTACTCCAATGTTTGAGTCCTGCAGGTGATCCAATCGCTGTGCGCTAGTGAAATGAAGAGAATGACCTTTTATATTAACCCAGAGGACAATGCTGCAACCACAGTGCAGCAACTTTGCAGGTACATCACATGAACTTGAAACAAATTTGACAGTTGTGTTTAGGAAGCAAGTATTTTATACAATCACAACATTGTGAATGGTCCATTGCATTTTGCACAATATTTAAAATTTTGGCTAATATTGATCCGACTATCGGGGCAATTGGTTTGTTTTAATGCAGGTAATGTGTTGCATGGGTCAGTGACCTTACAATCCCAGCTAAGCTGTTCTGAGTCTAAAATTCCAATTTGTATGTTCATCCCTTGCATGCTTCTGAGTGTAAATGTACTTGCGGTAAGGGTATATAGTCCCCACCACTTACACAGTTCACGTTTATCAGAGACAGTCGTCTATATTGGGCGAAAGGCGCTAAACCAGTTGCCATTTCTATTTAAGTCAATTACAAAGGCATTGATTATGAGACATTAAGTACACCGACTATTTCGGGTAATTCAGCAGTGGCACTGCAATATTAAATGTCTGCGATGGTGCATGTAACCTATTGTCAACTCTGTCTCAGAATAAATTGCAGGTTTAAATTCCAGGAAAGTGATTGAAGTTGCCAAAGTCTCCACTTCCTTCGGTAGTTGTTCACAGCTAACGGAGACTTCAATCAGCTGATTTTACCGTCCGCTGCATATAACGGGCAAATCGCCTACATGCTCTCCACATGCGGTGGGGACAGTGATGGGTTTGTGATCTAGTGTTAATGGAGTGAGTGGTAACTTTTGCCCATGCTGCTAAACTTGTCGATGGGAGTAAATATTTCAAAAAAAATCGAGGCTGACACTCCAGTGCTGCACTGTCAGAGGTGCTGTCTTTCAGATGAAACGTTCAACAGAGGTCCCATCTGCTCTCACAAGTGGACATAAAAGGTTCCATGGCACTATTTTGAAGAAGGGCAGGGGAGTTATCCCTGATGTCCCTCAATTTATCCATTATCACATTGCTGTTTGTGGGAGCTTGCTGTGCAGAAATTGGCTGCCGTATTTCCCACATTCCAACAGTGATTACACTCCAAAAGTGCTTCACTGGCTGTAAAACGCATTAAGACATCCGGTGGGCGTGAAAGGCGCTATATAAATCCAAGTCTTTCTTAATATTAGTTATCAAGGTAACCCTTTTTTATTTGCTTAAGCAGCAGTTAACAGGCAAAATTACTTATTTCACTTTTATATCATGTCAATTTCAACCATTTGAAGCTGGTGTTAAAGTTCCAGAGGGGGCGAGCAAGTTTCAGCGACATTAGCAATGTCTCTCAGCGAACTCTGCAGCATGGGGAACACATCAAGTCTGTCGCTGCAAATTATTTTGGTGGAGGAGGGGCAGCAACAGCAGGAGACAGGGCCTGGCGGGTTCAACGTTACTGGAGATGAATTTGCGGCACTCACTCCCCAGTGTAGATGACATCAGAAAGAAATGGCAGGAGTAATGTTCTGAGTGTACCCATCATTTCTGATATATGATCGTGGTGGGTGAGGCTCCCCAATCATCAACATTTACTCAGAAACTCTCCCTCAGCATTGAAGGAGGCCTCAGGAATCAGATGTGCAGGCAGAGGTTAACATTTAAACAGCACTCTGAGTGGCAGTGAAAGTACCAAACTTCGGCATCACTGGGGGCATTTAGACAACCCCCAAAGACATCAGGACCAGCAGTAAGCAGTTCAGCTTTGTATTGTGTTCCTAACACAGATGAGGCTGCACACAGGGAGGTTAAAGTAACAGTGACCTCAGTCTTCAATAAGACATTCCAGAGTGAGAAACAGGCCTTAGGGGCCGGCTTATATACAGTGCTCCCAAGGGATGCTGGGATCCCTTGGGACTTCAGGGGATGAGCTCTCTGGTGGTGGAACATGGGAGTGCATGCTTTACAGATACACAACATCACTTCCCCCCCCCCAAAGTCAAAGTGAAAACTATTTACAAGGTGAGGCGGTCGGGAGCCTTTCTTTCCCTGGTGGACCGCCTCGTTACAAATGTCTGTTCTGGTGTGTTGGCTGTGCCCTCGCTGGGCTGGCGTGTTGTTGGCCCTGCAGGGCTGCTGGGTGAGCCGGGCCCTTGCTGGGCTGTTGAGTGTGATGGGTTCGATTTCCTGGTCAGGCATGGTGTCGTTGATCCTTTGGGTGTGTGTTGTGGGCTCGAAAAAGGTGGTGTCTGCTGTGGGTTGTTCAGGGCAGTCTGTGAACCGCAGCCTCATTTGGTCCAGGTGCTTTCTGCAAATTTGTCTAGTTTGACTACAAACACCCTACTCCTTTCTTTAGCTATCACCGTGCCCGCGATCCACTTGGGACCATGTCCATAGTTTAGCACATACACAGGGTCATTCAGATCAATTTCCCGTGACACAGTGGCGCGACCATCGTTTACATTTTGTTGCTGCCGCCTGCTCTCTACCTGATCATGCAGGTTGGGCTGACCAGTGAGAGTCTGGTTTTAAGTGTCCTTTTCATGAGTGGCTCAGCCGGGGGCACCCCTGTGAGTGAGTGGGGTCTCGTGCGGTAGCTGAGCAGTACTCGGGACAGGCGGGTTTGGAGTGAGCCTTCTGTGACTCGTTTAAGGCTCTGTTTGATGGTTTGTACTGCCCGCTCTGCCTGCCCATTGGAGGCTGGTTTAAACGGGGCCGAGGTGACATGTTTGATCCCATTGCAGGTCATGAATTCTTTAAATTCGGCACTGGTGAAACATGGCCCGTTGTCACTGACCAGTATGTCAGGCAGGCCGTGGGTGGTAAACATGGCCCTCAGGCTTTCAATGGTGGCGGTGGCGGTGCGTCCCGACATTATTTCACGTTCATTCCATTTTGAAAAAGCATCCACCACCACCAGGAACATTTTACCGAGAAACGGGCCCGCATAGTGGACATGGATCCTCGACCATGGTCTGGAGGGCCAGGACCACAAACTTAGTGGTGCCTCTCTCGGCGCGTTGCTCAACTGAGCACATACGCTGCATTTCCGCACTCGGGACTCTAAGTCAGAGTCGATATTGGGCCACCACATGTGGGGTCTGGCTATCGCTTTCATCATTACTATACCCGGGTGTGTGCTGTGGAGATCCAAGATGAACGTCTCCCTGCCCTATTTTGGTAGCATTACGCGGTTACCCCACGACAGGCAGTCTGCCTGAATGGACAGTTCATCCTTTCGCCGCTGGAACGGCTTGGATTGGCTCTTGCATTTCAATGGGGATGATGGCCCAGCTCCCATGTAGTACATAGTATTTTACAAGGGACAGCAGAGGATCTTGGCTGGTCCAAGTCCTGATCTGGCGGGCCGTGACAGGTGATTTATCATTTCCAAATGCTTCCATGACCATCAACAAGTCTGCGGGCTGCGTCATCATCAACAAGTTTGCAGGCTGCGCCATTTCCACCCCCATGGTGGGCAATGGTAGCCGACTGAGAGCATCCGCACAGTTCTCAGTGCCTGGCCTGTGGCGGATGGTATAGTTATCCTTTGTATGCGGGCTGAGGCATTAGTATTTATCCCCTTGTTTTCAGCAAACAGGGATGTGAGGGGCTTGTGATCGGTTTCCAGCTCAAATTTGAGGCCAAACAGGTACTGATGCATTTTCTTTACCCCGAACACACACGCTAATGTCTCTTTTTCAATCATGCTGTCGGCCCTCTCGGCCTTAGACAAGCTCCTGGAAGCATAGGTGACATGTTGCAACTTCCCCGCAACGTTAGCTTGTTGTAATACACACCCGACTCCGTACGACGACGCGTCACATGCTAGCACAAGTCTTTTACACGGGTTATACAATACAAGCAGCTTGTTGGAGCATAAAATGTTTCTGGCTTTCTCAAAAGCAATTTCTTGTTTTTTTCCCCATACCCTCACCTTTGCACAATAACACATGTAGGGGCTCTAAAAGGGTGCTTAACCCCGGCAGGAAGTTAGCAAATAGTTGAGGAGTCCCAGGAACGACCGCAGCTCCGTGATGTTCTGTGGCCTGGGCGCGTTCTTGATAGCTTCTGTCTTGACGTCTGTGGGCCGAATGCCGTCCGCCGCGATCTTTCTCCCCCAAACTCCACTTCTGTTGCCATGAAGACGCATTTCGACCTCTTCAGCCGCAGCTCTACGCGAACCAGTCGCTGGAGGACCTCCTCCAGGTTTTGTAGGTGCTCGGCGGTGTCCTGACCCGTGACCGATATGTCGTCCTGAAAGACCACCATGTGTGGTACCCACTTGAGTAGGCTCTCCATGTTTCTCTGGAAGATCGCTGCAACAGACCGAATTCCAAACGGGCATTTGTTGTAGATGAACAGTCCCTTGTGCGTGTTGATGCAGGTGAGGCCCTTCGAAGACTCCTCCAGCTCCTGCGTCATGTAGACCGAAGTCAGGTTGAGCTTGGTGAACATCTTGCCTCCTGCCAGCGTCGCAAATAGGTCATCTGCCTTAGCTAATGGGTATTGGTCCTGTAGCAAGAAACGATTAATAGTTACTTTATAATCGGCACAAATCCTGACCGTGCCATCACTTTTGAGTACTGGAACAATCGGGCTGGCCCACTCGCTGAATTCCACTGGGGAGATGATGCCCTCGCGTTGCAGCCTGTCCAGCTCGATTTCCAATCTCTCCCTCATCATGTGAGGTACCGCTCGCGCCTTGTGGTGAATGGGACCAAGTGGATCCGCACCTTCGCCCCGGAAAAGTTTCCAATGCCTGGCTCAAAAAGGGAATGAAATTTGTTAAGAACCTGGGTACATGAGGCCTCATCGACATGTGATAGCGCTCGGATGTCATCCCAGTTCCAGCGGGTTTTGCCCAGCCAGCTCCTTCCAAGCAGTCTGGGGCCATCGCCCGGGACAATCCAGAGTGGCAGTTCGTGCACCGTGCCCTCGTAGGTGACCTTGACCATGGCGCTACCCAAGACAGTGATAAGCTCTTTGGTGTACGTTCTCAGTTTCGTGTGGATGGGGCTCAGGGCTGGTCTGAATGTCTTGTTGCACCACAGTCTCTCAAACATTTTTTACTCATGATGGATTGGCTTGCGCCAGTGCCCAGTTCCATGGCTACGGGTAAGACATTCAATTTACGTTTAGCATTATAGGTGGACATTTCATCGAAAATGTGTGCACCCCGTGTGCTTCAACATCTGCCTCCTCTCGCTGAGGCTCGAAATGGCTTTGATCCACCATGGGCCAATCTTCCTCTGCCACATGGTGGTTAGCAGGTTTTGCAGGTGCCCCATTGTTCCACAGCTCTTGTAAACATACCCTTTGAAGTGGCATGAATAGGCTGAATGAAAGCCTCCACAATGCCAACAAGATGTGAATTGCCTTGCATTCATTCTTTGTTGCGGACTCTGAGTCATCTGGATCACCTGAGGCCTGCTGGCAGTTGCAGACCCGTGGGTTTTTCCCAGTACATTTCTGCTCGCAAACACAGTTCCAGTTAAGTTATGAACATTGGTAACACTTGTGCGCTGAGAGATTTGTTTGGTGTTATCACTGGTGGACATAAACGCCTGTGCTATCGCAATGGCCTTACTGAGGGTCGGTGTCTCTACAGTCAAAAGTTTTCGTAGGATGCCCAGTACAAAAAAGTCTCTGAGCACTTGCTCCAGGTAGCCATCAAACTCACATTGTCTTGCAAGTCGCCTTAGCTCGACGACGTAGCTCACCACTTCCTGACCTTCAGATCGCTGGCAGGTGTAGAACCGATACCTTGCCATCAGCACGCTCTCCCTCGGGCTAAGATGCTCCCGAACCAGTGTACACAGCTCCTCATACGACTTATCTGTGGGTTTCACCGGAGCCAGAAGATTCTTCATGAGGCTGTAGGTCAGTGCCCCGCAGACCGTGAGGAGGACCGCTCTCCTTTTTGCAGCGCTTCCTTCTCCGTCCAGCTCGTTGGTTACAAAGTACTGGTCTAGCCGTTCGACATAGGCTTTCCAGTCCTCACCCTCTGAGAACTTCTCCAGGATGCCCACAGTTTGCTGCATCTTTGCGTTGGATTCGTATTCTCGTCACCAGTTATTATGTTTCTAACACAGATGAGGCTGCACACAGGTTAAAGTAACAGTGACCTCAGTCTTTAATAAGACACTCCAGAGTGAGGAACGGGCCTTAGGGGCCAGCTTCTATACAGTGCTCCCAAGGGATGCTGGGATCCCTTTACAGATACACAACACTTTGTATCACATGCCTTCTTTTTCCACATATCTGCATAAATATTCAACAGTGACACACAGCACCTGGGGCAGAGCCAATTGTGTTAATGCCTCAATTTTTAAATTCTCGTACTTGTTTTCAAATCCCTCCATAGCCTCCTCCCTCCAGCCCTACACCCCACCAAGATCTCTGCCTTCCTCCAATTCTGGCCTCTTATGTATCTCCAACTGTTTTCGCTCCATCATTGGCGGCCATGCCTTCAGCTGCCTGGGCCCTAAGCTCTGGAATTCCACCCCCCCCGCCCCCCAAACGCTGGCTGCACTCCCAACAATGATTTAAAGCAAATAATTCACACAGAAATAGGGGACACACTGAGTGAAATGAACTGAGTATCAGACACTGTACATACCCATCGAGTAGTTGGGGACCATCGGCATACCTGTGCACAAAGAAAATCAATTAGTAGCTACTGGAGAGCGAGCAGCTCACATACAGGGTTTAAACGACACAGCTCACACTTCACATTCACACTCACACTCATCCCATTCCCCAGCTCACACACAGTCATGTTCAAAGCACCACAACCCACTTAAACCAGACACTACGGGCTGGATTTTACCAACCTCGGCGGGTCCGTGGTGGCCAACATCACTGGTGGGCCCCGGCCTCACTGTCCAAAATGATTTCCCCCTGATTGAACTTGTTAAGCCCGCCCAGCATGTTTGCCAGCCAATTAAAGGAAGTGGGTCTGATTATGTCATTTGATGACATGTCATCAGCCGGTTTCCTTGTGCTGTCAGTGTTGTACAGCATTGAGGCACTGCAAACACTGTACAAAGGTGCACAGCTGCACCCAGGCTCTCCCATGACTCCCTCTATATGGTTATGAAGGGAATCACAGCACGCAGGGAGTTTCCAATGGGTGGCAGAGACCTCCCCAGGAGACCAACGCAGCCTGGTTGCACATTGCACAGGAGGGCACAAGCAGGGATGTCATCAGGAGGACCAGGCTGCAGTGGCGCAAATCTTTCAATGATTACAGTAGATAACGAAACGTTACTGCAAAGCCACACTGAACCTCATCCTGCTGTGCCACTCATCACATTCTCCTCACTCTGCCATTCCTACCCTACTCCTGCACATCCTTACTCACACCAACTTACCTTGCACCTCCACCCATCCCTCTCTATCTACATACCACTTCCCCATCTCACTAGCCACCCCTCTAACTCATCCTCATTCTAGTCCAATCATACCAACTAACAACACACAATTGTATGCACTTGGGTTTTCTATGCAATGTTCATATAAAATTTATGTGAATGTGGTGTCAAACATTGAAATCTTTATTTTCAATACTTTGTATTCTTGGACAGATTTGCGTGCATCTTTGGAAGTGTCTTCGTAAGTTGTAGTGAATGGTGAGACATAATGGTACCCCCCGCAATGGTAATGAGTGTGAAAGGAATGGCTTGGGCATTGTAGGGTGCTTTATGGTATTAGTATGGGGTGGTGCCAACCACATGTGGCAGCCAGGAAGTACAGCCATCCCTAGCCTCTCAGGCAGCATTGTGGTCGGGTGCTGATGCCCTGTGTCCTGTGCAACATCAGTTGATTGTAGAGAAGGTTGGTGTTGTTGTTGGTGCTGCTGGTGTGCCTAGTGCTGCTTGTGTTGGGGCTGATCGTGGTGAGATTTTGAGGACCAAGGTGAGATTGTTTCAAGGGCGCGATACTGATGTAATAGATGGCAGGTGAACTTGAGATGACAGAAGCAATCTGTCAATGGTGAGAGCGGTTGGTCCAATGAGGTGACACTGGAGAGAGAGTTTGCTCCAAATATTTGCAACCTGCTTAAAGCTCAATCTGTCTTCTACATGCAGTGAGCAACAGCTTCTGAGTTTGGAAAGTGAACAAGTGTGATACGGAAGCTTTTATAACACATTTCCAGCTGTCAAGTAATGAGATGATTCCATTGCCATTCAACTCCTGAACCAGTGCATATCCCACTGACCTGCCGTCATGTATGCGCCAGCCTGTGATGGGCCTATTCCTCCTCCTCCTTTCATCCGCCTGTTTAGATCCCTTGATCTCTCCAGTTCCTGCAAAATGTATCGGAAAAATCCAGTCAAAACCCGATAGCTTGGACAGTCACTGGCACATTCATCGTGTGTTGCAACCTCACCCACTCACTCTTCCATTTACATGCACTCCACACACTCACCCACACACTCAGTCTTCCACTCACACCCACCCACTCACTCACCCACACTCACTCTACCACTCACGCCCACCCCACACACTCACTCACACACTCACCCCACACATTCACTCACACGCTCACACTTTCCCCACACGCTCACACTCTCCCCACACACTCACACTCTCCCCACATGCTCACACTCTCCCAACACGCTTACACTTTCCCTACATGTTCACACTCTCCCCACACACTCATACTCTCCCCACACACTTTCCCCACTCACTCACACCCTCCCAACACACTCACACTTTCCCTACACGTTCACACTCTCCCCACAAGCTCACACTAACCCTGACCCTAACCCACCCACTCACACTCTCCCCACACACACTCTCCCTACTCATACTCTCCCCACGCCCACATGCTCTCCCCACACACACTCTCCCTACCACTCTCCCTACTCACACTCTCCCCACTCACACTCCCCACACGCCCACATGCTCTCCCCACACACACTCTCCCCACTCACACTCTCCCCACACGCCCACATGCTCTCCCCACACACACTCTCCCTACCACTCTTCCTACTCACACTCTCCCCACTCACACTCCCCACACGCCCACATGCTCTCCCCACACACACTCTCCCCACACGCCCACATACACTCCCCACACATGCTCTCCCCACACACACTCTCCCCACACCCACATACTCTCCCCACATACACTCCCCACACATGCTCTCCCCACTCACACTCTCCCCACACCCACATACTCTACCCACATACACCCCACATACACTCCCCACTCACACTCCCCACAAGCTCACACTAACCCTGACCTTAACCCACCCACTCACACTCTCCCCATTCGCACTCTATCCACACACACTCTCCCTACTCACACTCTCCCCACTCACACTCCCCACACGCCCTCACACTCTCCCCACTCACACTCTCTCCACACCCACATACTCCCCCCACACACACTCTCCCCACTCACACTCTCCCCACACCCACATACTCTCCCCACATACACTCCCCACACACGCTCTCCCCACACACACTCTCCCCACACCCACATACTCTCCCCACATACACTCCCCACTCACTCACACTTTCCCTACACGTTCACACTCTCCCCACACACTCTCCCCACAAGCTCACACTAACCCTGACCCACCCACTCACACTCTCCCCACTCGCACTCTATCCACACACACTCTCCCTACTCACACTCTCCCCACTCACACTCCCCACACGCCCACACACTCTCCCCACTCACACTCTCCCCACACCCACATACTCCCCCCACACACACTCTCCCCACTCGCACTCTATCCACACACACTCTCCCCACAAGCTCACACTAACCCTGACCCACCCACTCACACTCTCCCCACTCGCACTCTATCCACACACACTCTCCCTACTCACACTCTCCCCACTCACACTCCCCACACGCCCACACACTCTCCCCACACACACTCTCCCCACTCAGACTCACCCCCACTCACACACTCCCCATACACTCACCCACACAATCACTCTACCACTCACACTCGCCCACACACTCACACTCTCCCCACACACACTCGATCCACCACTCACACACACCCACCTACTCACACACCCCATCAATCACAGTCTCCCCACCAATCACACTCATCCATTGCCCATACCTACTCACCCCACACACTCACATTCTCCCTACACACTCACCACTCACACTCATCCATTGCCCATACCTATTCACCCTATCCACTTTCCCCAGCTGCTCACCCCATGCACTCACACTCATCCCCCCAATTCATTCGCACCACTCCCCTGTTCACCTGCACACCATTCACCCCAGCCCATCTGATTATGCTCACCGTATCACTTCATACTCACCCCTCCCCCGTGCGAAAACACCGGATCAAATAGATTGTCCACATAGTGTTCATAGCCACCCCATGGAGTCTCTGCTCTCTGTGCAGAGCCTGTGAAAGGAAGAGTGGTAGGATAGAAAGGACAGACCACAACTCATTGTTAGCATTGTCCATCCTATCGGTGACAGCCTGAGATCTTGGGCATGACTTTACTCTGATTGATGGGTGAGCAGCAGGGCGAGGTTCCTGCCCACCCACCTGACCTCACTCCCAACCACCTGATCCCACTCCCACCCACCTGACCCCACTCCCACCCACTTGATCCCACTCCCACCCACGGGACCCCACTCCCACCCACGGGACCCCACTCCCACCCACGGGACCCCACTCCCACCCACGGGACCCCACTCCCACCCACGGGACCCCACTCTCACCCACCTGACCCCACTCCCACCCATGGGACACCACTCCCAGCCACCTGAACCCCACTCCCACCCACGGGACACCACTCCCACCCACGGGACAACCACTCCCACTCAACTGAACCCCACTCCCACCCAACTGAACCCCACTCCCACCCAACTGACCCCACTCCCACCCACGGGACCCCACTCCCACCCACGGGACCCCATTCTCACCCATGGAACCCCACTCTCACCCACCTGACCCCACTCCCACCCACGGGACCCCACTCCCACCCACAGGACCCCACTCCCACCCACGGGACACCACTCCCAGCCACCTGAACCCCACTCCCACCCACGGGACCCCACTCCCACCCACGGGACACCACTCCCAGCCACCTGACCCCACTTCCACCCACGGGACACCACTCCCAGCCACCTGAACCCCACTCCCACCCACGGGACACCACGCCCACCTACGGGGCACCACTCCCACCCACAGGACCTCACTCCCACCCAAGGGAGCCCACTCCCACCCACGGGACCCCACTCCCACCCACGGGACCACACTCCCACCCACGGGACCACACTCCCACCCACGGGACCACACTCCCACCCACGGGACCACACTCCCACCCACGGGACCACACTCCCACCCACGGGACCACACTCCCACCCACCTGACCCCATTCCCACCCACGGGACCCCACTCCCACCCACCTGACCCCACTCCCACCCACGGGACCCCACTCCCACCCACAGGACCCCACTCCCACCCACGGGACACCACTCCCAGCCACCTGAACCCCACTCCCACCCACGGGACCCCACTCCCACCCACGGGACACCACTCCCATCCACCTGACCCCACTTCCACCCACGGGACACCACTCCCAGCCACCTGAACCCCACTCCCACCCACGGGACACCACGCCCACCTACGGGGCACCACTCCCACCCACAGGACCTCACTCCCACCCAAGGGAGCCCACTCCCACCCACGGGACCCCACTCCCACCCACGGGACCACACTCCCACCCACGGGACCACACTCCCACCCACGGGACCACACTCCCACCCACGGGACCACACTCCCACCCACCTGACCCCATTCCCACCCACGGGACCCCACTCCCACCCACCGGACCCCACTCCCACCCACCGGACCCCACTCCCACCCATGGGACCCCACTCCCACCCATGGGACCCCACTCCCACCCACCTGACCCCAATCCCACCCACAGGACCTCACTCCCACCCAAGGGACCCCATTCCCACCCATGGGACCCCATTCCCACCCACGGGACCCCACTCCCACCCACCTGACCCCACTCCCACCCACGGGACCCCACTCCCACCCACGGGACCCCACGGGACCCCACTCCCACCCACGGGACCCCACGGGACCCCACTCCCACCCACGGGACCCCACTCCCATCCACTGGTGCTTCCTCCAGGACTCTAATTATAGATGCTGGGCCGGTTAGGAGCGGCAGTACACTCATCATTGGGCTACAGCCACTCAGAGAGACGGAAATGGAACATTTAAAACACTGCAGCTAATTAAAAGGCTGACAGGTCTTTTTTGAGAGCAGGAGCCCCAGGTAGAAGAATGTCTGAAGGAACAGCAGCCAGGGAGGGGGGAGGAGCAGAAAGGGCACCCACATTCTCAGGTGCATCTGTGAATGTTTTACTGGATGAAGTAAGGAGCAGAAGGGAACAACTGCTGGGAATTGGGAGCAGGAAGCCCCACAGGAGGGTGGTTCACGCTGTTTGGAGGGAGGGCTTCGAAGCAGCTGGGGCCACCTCCAATACACCGAGAATCGCTACGCAGTGCAGAAAGAGTCTCACTGACCGCATCCCGCCTCTGCCAAGATAAGTCAAGGCACTGTGCCCAATGCACATCCTGTACCAACCATAGAGGCTTCACTCACCACCTTGCCTCGTGTAGTCTTTCTGTGCCATCATCATCATCATAGGCAGTCCCTCGGAATCAAGGAAGACTTGCTTCCTCTCTTAAAATGAGTCCTTAGGTGGCTGAACAGTCCAATATGAGAACCACAGTCCCTGTCACAGGTGGGACAGATAGTCGTTGAGGGTAAGGGAGGGTGGGACTGGTTTGCCGCACGCTCTTTCCGCTGCCTGCGCTTGATTTCTGCAAGCTCTCAGCAACGAGACTCGAGGTGCGCAGTGCCCTCCTGGATGCACTTCCTCCACTTAGGGCGGTCTTTGGCCAGGGACTCCCAGGTGTCGGTGGGGATGTTGCACTTTATCAGGCAGACTTTGAGAGTGTCCTTGTAATGTTTCCTCTGCCCACCTTTGGCTCGTTTGCCGTGAAGGAGTTCCGAGTACAGCGCTTTGGGAGTCTCATGTCTGGCATGCGGACAATGTGGCCTGCCCAGCAGAGCTGATCAGGTGTGGTCAGTGCTTCGATGCTGGGGATGTTGGCTTGGCCTGTTTTGTGCCATCGTGTGAGCGACTGGCTTATACAAAGGAGCAAGCTCTGTACACACAAAACCGCCGTGTGAACTTGCACTGCTTGCGACAAGAGGGTATATTGCTGGTCTTGAAAGGCAGGAGATTTAAAGTGACAATTCCCGGCCGGTCTCATCATCACGGGGGGGGGGTAAGAGAAGGGTTCATGCCACTCACACTACTTTAATCATGAGCTCGCTCTCCCTGCAAAGGAAACGGTCAGGCATAACCAGTGCCAGAGAAATGCAAATGTGGGAGGCCCACTGATACTGAAAACACTAGCCCCGACTTTAGCTTGGAACAGCAGTCGTGCAGGTGAGGACCGAGGCGGGGACAGGCCATCCTGGCCTGGGGCAGGCTGAGGCCTGAAGATCGCTGGAAAAATAATGGCGAGTTCACGGCGCCCGCCATTATTCGTGCACAGAAAACGCAGTGATTTGTGATGAGGGAGAGATTTGCCAGGAGATCCGATTCGCCACAAAATGCCGGACAGTTTGCGCCGCTCCACTGTTGGCCTCACCGGAATAATGCCCAGCCTCGTCATTGTGTGCCATGAAATGCAACATCTCCACCGACACCTGGTAGTCCCTGGCCAAAGACCGCCCTAAGTGGAGGAAGAGCATCCGGGAGGGCGCTGAGCACCTCGAATCTCATCGCCGAGAGCATGCAGAAATCAAGCGCAGGCAGCGGAAGGAGCGTGTGGCAAACTCAACCCTCAACCACTGTCTGTCCCACCTGTGACAGAGACTGTAATTCCTGTATTGGACTGTTCAGTCACCTAAGGACTCATTTTTAGAGTGGAAGCAAGTTTTCCTCGATTTCGAGGGACTGCCTATGATGATGATGATGATGTGTGCCATGAAATTGCTGGTTTTAAGCCGCTAATGCGTACTAATCTCGCCGCAGCTTGTAATTCATGTTGTGAGAACCTTGTTAATGACGTGATTTATGGTCCTGACGTGAAATGCAACCCTGGAGGCCCAGGAAGCGAACAATGATATTGGGGAGTCTCATTCCCAAAGGTCATACATTATTCCTAGAGCTATTTAAATAAAAAAATTTAAAAAAATGTTTTCCTTTCTCTTTTTCCTCTCACTTAATCCTCTCTCTTTTGTTTCCTCTCTTTATTTATCTTTCTGTACCTAATTAGATTCTAAGCCACCCTATTTCCTTCTCTGTCATTCACTCTGTTTCTTTCTCTATCCTTTATCATCATCATAGGCAGTCCCTCGAAACGAGGATGACTTGCTTTCACGCCAAAAAAGGATGAGTTCACAGGTGTTTCAATGAAGGACCTAATATTCCAGGTCCTGAACTACATCCTGAAGGGTGGAAGATACCTGTGCGTGGATTTTTTTAACATGTGGTGGCCTCTGGGTAAAATAGCAGTCAGGCCCCAATGCCGTAATCGAAGCCAGATCTACATGTATAAAGGAGCACTCAGCCAGTTGAGGCAGCTGCTAAGGAGTAGAAGATGGGGCCTTGCGGGTATGTCCCACAGGCGATTTTAACTGTCCGCCCAGGAGCAACCAGGTTCAAATCAAACCAACTGAATCTGCAGTAGAGGAACCTCTGCAGATAATAAGCAGACAGACAGGAAAGGCTGTGGAAAATGGTGAAGTTGGACGTGAGATGGTAACAAAAGGTTGGTAAAGAGTGGGCATGGGTCATAAGAACATAAGAAACAGGAGCAGGAATCGTCCATTCGGCATCTTGAGCCTGCTCTGCCATTCAATATCATGGCTGATCTTCTACTTTACCTCCACTTTCCTGCACTGTCCCCATATCCCTTGATTCGCAAAATCTATCAATCTCTGCCTTGAATATACTCAACGACTGAGCCTCTCTAGCCCTTTGTGGTAGAGAATTCCAAAGATTCACCACCCTCTGAGTGAAGAAATGTCTCCTCATCCCAGTCCTAAATGGACGACCCCTTTTTCTGAGACTGTGACCCCTGGTTCTAGACTCCCCAGCCAAGTGAAACCTCCTCCCTGCATCTACCCTGTCAAGCCCTGTAAGAATTGTGTATGTTTCAATGCGATCACCTCTCATTCTTCTAAACTCTAGAGAATATAAGCCTAGTCTACTTAATCACTCCTCGTAGGATAATCCCCCCATCCCAGGAATCAGTCTGGTGAACCTTTGTTGCACTCCTTCTAAAGCAAGTAAATCCTTCCTTAGGTAAGGATCCCAAAACTGTGCACAGTACTCCAGATGTGATCTCACCAGGGCCCTATATAATTGCAGTAACACATCTTTACTCTTGTACTCAAATCCTCTTGTAATACCACTTGTTTTCTTAATTGCTTGCTGTACCTGTATGTTAACTTTCATTGATTCGTGTACAAGGGCACCCAGATCCCTCTGAACATCAACATTTCACAATCTCTCACCATTTAAAAAATACTCTGCTTTTCTACTTTTCCTACTAAAGTGAATAACTTCACATTTCTCCACATTATATTCCATTTGCCATGTTCTTGCCCACTCACTGAGCCTGTCTATATCCCCTTCAAGCCTCTGCATCCTCCTCACAACTTACATTCCCACCTAGCTTTGTATCATCAGCAAACTTGGATATTTTACATTTAGTCCCCTCATCCAAATCATTGATACAGATTGTGAATAGCTGGGGCCCAAGCACCGATCCCTGCAGTACCCCACTAGTTACAGCCTGCCAACCCAAAAATGACCCGTTTATTCCTACTCTCTGTTTTCTGACCGTTAGCCAATCCTCAATCCATGTTAGCATATTACCCCCAATCCCATGAGCCCTGTTTTTGTTTAATTATCGTCATCGTAGGTAGTATCAGCTTTAAAAAGATAATAATGTTCTTACACTCAGCCGTTATTCCTTCAAGGGAAAATGTCGCTGATTACACAGTTCAACAAGCTTTTCAGGTTTTGACATTGTTAGGGTGCCTTGGGAAAAGAAGCCAGACGCTCCACCGACCACCATGACACATCCACATCCACAACTTCCACATCCACATCTACACCTCCTCCTAGATCTACATTCAGCTCTTCCTCATCAACATCTCCTCCCACATCCACATCTCTCACATCACAACTCCCACATCCAGATCTATATCCACATCGACCATAACCACCTCACCAATATCCATATCTCCCATATCAACATCCACAAATCCCACACCCACGCCCACAAATCCCACATTGATGTCCACACCTCCAACACCCGTGACAACACCTCCCATATCAACATCAACAATTGAAACATCCATTTCAACAATTCCCACATCCACAACTCCAACATCCACAACTCCCACATCCATGTCCACAACTCCCACATCCTCATCCACAACTCTTCCCACTAACTGCTGGTTAAACACTACAGGTTAAACACTGACTGCTGGTTATACACTGCTGACTAAACACTGACTGCTGGTTATACACTGCTAACTAAACACTAGCTGCTGGTTATACACTGCTGACTAAACACTGACTGCTGACTAAATACTGACTGCTGGTTATACACTGCTGACTAAACACTAGCTGCTGGTTATACACTGCTGACTAAACACTGACTGCTGACTAAACATTGACTGCTGGTTATGCACTGCTGACTAAACATTGACTGCTGGTTATAACCTGCTGCTTATGCACTGCTGGTTAAATAACAACTGCTGGTTAAACACTGACTGTTGCTTAAATACTGCTGGGTAAACACTGACTGTTGGTTACACACAGCTTGTGTGGCACGAATGTTACTTGCCATGCCTGAATGTTGTCCAGGTCTTGCTGTATGCGGGTATAGACTGTTTCATTATCTGAGGAGGTGCGAATGGCATTGAACACTGTAATCATCAGCGAGCATCCCATTTTTGACCTTATGATGGAGGGAAGATCATTGATAAAGCAGCTGAAGATGATTGGGCCTAGGATACTGCCCTGAGGAACTCTTGCAGTGATATCCGTGGGCTGTGATGATTGGCCTCCAACCACCACAACCATTTTCCTTTGTGCTAGGTATGACTCCAGCCAGTGGAGAGTTTTCCCCTGATTCCAATTGAGTTCAGTTTTACTAGTGCTCCTTGATGCCACACTCAGTCTGTTATGTATTCATGCTTTGGGGGGGGGGGGGGGGTCACCAGACACCAGCAGGCGCCACGGTCGGAGATCATCGGGCTGTACGCATGTGGCATGTGTGCTTGGTCACCTGTATATAAGCTTGATGTCTTTGTCACGCAGGCACTGTCACGCAGGGCTGGAATAAAGATGGATCAGGTTGTGACGGAGCAGCGTTCGTTTCTTGGGTTACTCAACTACTTTGGTAATTTCTTACCCAGATTGAGCACTTTACTACAGCCATTGCATGTATTACTAAGAAAAGGCGACAACTGGGTCTGGGATGTGTCTCAAGATAGAGCCTTTGAGAAAGCCAAGAATCTGCTATGTTCAAACAAGTTGCTTGTTCATTATGATCCGCGTAAGGGTATTGTATTGGCCTGTGATGCTTCATCATATGGGGTTGGCTGTGGGCAAATGAATAGGGCAAGCTACAACCTGTTGCATATGCTTTGAGAAGTCTGTCTAAAGCAGAAAGAGCTTACAGTATGGTAGAGGAAGAAGCTTTGGCCTGTGTGTATGGGGTAAAAATAATGCACCAGTACCTGTTTGGTCTACGTGTTGAATTAGAAACGGATCACAAGCCACTTATTTCATTGTTTGCGAAAAACAAAGGTATTAATACCAATGCATCATCTAGCATTCAAAGGTGGGCGCTGACATTGTCTATCTATGATTACTTCATCCGTCATAGACCTGGTACTGCGAATTGTGCCGATGCACTGAGTCGTCTGCCCTTACCCACAACTGAGAAGGAGACGCCTCAACCTGCAAACCTACTGTTAGTAATGGATGCTTTTGAGAGGAACCCCTGTCACTGCTCAACAAGTTAGGATCTGGACTAGCCATGACTCTATTTTATCAGTTGTGAAACGGTGTGTACCCAGTGGTGATTGGTCTGCCGTACCTATGGAGATGCGTGAGGAGACCAAACCTTACAACTGTTGCAAGGATGAGCAGTCAGACTGTTTACTGTGGGGTAATCATGTAATCACGCCTAAGAAAGGGTGAGAAAAATTTGTACGTGAATGTCATAGCACTCGTTCCTGGTATTGTCATGATGAAGTCCATTGCTAGGTCTCATGTATGGTGGCCTGGAATTGACCCTGATCTGGAATCATGCGTGCATCAGTGCAACACTTGCATACAGCTAAGTAAAGTACCAGCGGAATCTCCGCTGAGTCTTTGGTCGTGGCCATCCAAACCATGGTCGAGGATCCACATTGATTTTGCGGGCCCGTTCCTAGGAAAGATGTTTTTTGTCGTAGTAGATGCATATTCTAAGTGGATAGAGTGTGTTATTATATCATCCAGCATGTCTACAGCTACCATTGAGAGCCTTCGTATCATGTTTGCTACTCATGGTTTGCCTGACATTGTTGTGAGCGACAACGGATCTTGCTTTACAAGTCTGGAGTTCCAGGAGTTCATGAAACTCAATGGCATCAGACATGTGAGATCAGCTCCATTCAAGCCTGCTTCTAATGGTCAAGCTGAGTGTGCCATTCAAATGATCAAACAAAGTATGAAACATGTAACTCAGGGTTCACTGCAGAGACAGTTGTCATGTATATTGCTCAGTTACAGGTCAAGACCTCATACGCTTACCGGGGTCTCCCCTGCTGAACTACCGATGAAGAGAAATCTCAAGACCAGACTTTCTCTTGTTCATCCTGATTTGAATGATCTTGTTGAAAACAGACGTCAAAGTCAGCAATGGTGTCATGATCGTGTTGCTTTGTCACATGACATCTCGGTCAGCGATCCAGTTTATGTACTGAACTACGGTCAAGATCCAAAGTGGATCGCCGGCACTGTTACAGCCAAGGAGGGTAACAGAGTGTTTATTGTCGTGCTCAAGAATGAGCAAACATGCAGGAGAAACCTTGACCCAGGTTAAACTGCGGCACACGGATGAACTGGAACCGAGTGAGGAAGATGCAACCAACCATTGTTCACTCATCAGAGGACTCTGCTGACATGACTGACTCTGAACCTTCAGTCTCTGATGTGATCATGACCACTCCCATCAGATCGACTACTCAGCCCTCAGTCTCAACGGACTCAAAACGCTCGCCCAGAGCCAAAGTTGAATTGAGACGATCAACTCGTGAGAGGAAAGCCCCAGCCCGTCTTAATTTGTAAAAAAACTGTTGTTAATATTTTAAAAGGGGGATGTTGTTATGTGTTAATGCTTGGGGATCACCAGACACCAGAGGGCGCCTCGGTCGGAGGTCATCGGGCTGTATGCATGTGGCATGTGTGCTTGGTCACTGTATATAAGCTGGGTGTCTTTGTCACGCAGGCACTATCGGGCTGGAATAAAGATGGATCAGGTTGCACCTGAGTGAGTTTACAGTAACCAGACTCTTGAGTCATTACACAGTCAAATGCTGCCTTGATGTCAAGGGCAGTCACTGTCACCTCACCTCTGGAATTCAGCTCTTTTGTCCATGTTTGGAGCAAGGCTGTAATGAGGTCTGGAGCCGATTGGTTCTGGCGGAACCCAAACTGGGCATCAGTGAGCAGGTTATTGATGAGTAAGTGCTGCTTGATAACACTGTCAATTACACCTTCCATCACTTTGCTGATGATTAAGAGTAGACTGATGGGGCGGAAATTGGCCGGATTGGATTTGTCCTGCTTTTTGTGGATAGGACATACCTGGGCAGTTTTCCACATTATTGGATGGATGCCAGTGTTATAATTGTACTGGAACAGTGTGGCTGGAGGCATGGCTAGTTCTGGAGCACAAGTCTTCAGCATGACAGCCGGGACGTTGTCGGGGCCCATAGCCTGTGCTGTATCCAGTGCCGTTTCTTGATTTCATGTGGGGTGAATCGAATTGGCTGAAGACTGGCTTCTGTGATGGTGGGGACCTCAGGAGGAGGACGATATGGATCATCCACTCGGCATTTCTGGCTGAAGATAGTTGCAAACGCTTCAGCCTTTTCCTTTTCATTCACGTGCTGGGCTCTGCCATTATTGAGGATGGAGATATTCATGGAGCCTCCTCCTCCTCCTGTTAGTTGATTAATGGAACTCTACCATGTGGCAGGACTGCAGAGCTTTGATCTGATCCGTTGATTGTGGGAACGCTGAGCCCACATATATAGCATGCTGCTTCTGCTGTTTAGCATGCATGTAGTCCTGTGTTGCAGCTTCCCCAGGTTGGCACCTCATTTTTAGGTACGCCTGCAACTGCTCCTGGCATGCTCTTCTACACTCTTCATTGAACCAGGGTTGATCCCTTGGCTTGATGGTAATGGTAGAGTGAGGGATATGCCGGACAATGAGGTTCCAGATTGTGGTGGAATACAATTCTGCTGCTGATGATGGCCCACTGTGCCTCATGGATGCTCATTTGAGCTGCCAGATCTGTTCTGAATCTATCCCATTTAGCATGGTGGTAGTGCCAAACAACATGATGGAGGGGGTCCTCAGTATGAAGACGGGACTCCGTCTCGACAATGATTGCGCAGTGATCATTGCTACCAATGCTGTCATGGACAGATGCATCTGCGACAGGTAGATTGGTGAGGACGAGGTCAAGTAGGTTTTTCCCTCGTGTTGGCTCTCTCATCATCTGTCGAAGGCCCAGTCTGGCAGCTATGTCTTTCAGGACTCAGCCAGCTCGGTCAGTAGTGGTGCTACCGAGCCACTCTTGGGGATGGACATTGAAGTCCCCCACCCAGAGTACATTCTGTGCCCTTGCAGACTAAACATTGACTGTGGGTTAAACACAGACTGACTGCTGGTTATACACTGCTAGTTAAATACCAACTGCTGGTTAAACACTGACTGCAATTTATACACAGCTAGTTAAATGCTTGGCAATTGTGTAGCACAAATGTTACTTGCCACTTATCAGTCCATGCCTGAATGTCGTCCAGGTCTTGCTGCAGGCGGGCATAGACTGCTTCATTTTCTGAGGAGTTGCGAATGGCACTGAACACTGTGCAGTCATCAGCGAACATCCCTACTTCTGGCCTTATGATGGAGTGAAGGTCATTAGTGAAGCAGTTGAAGATGGTTGGGCCTAGGACTCTGTCCTGAGGATCTTCTGTAGTGATGTCCTGGGGCTGTGATGATAGACCTCCAACCACCACAACCATCTTCCTTTGTGCTAGGTATGACTCCAGCCAGTGGAGAGTTTTCCCCCTGATTCCCACTGACTTCAGTTTTACTAGGGCTGCTAAACACTAACTACTGGTTGAATAAACACTGACTGACGGTTATACACTGCTGGTTAGACACTGACTGCTGGTTATAGAATCATAGGGCTAGAACCTCCACTTTTTTGTGATTATTGCCCAAAAATGGGCATTATTTCCGCTGTGGGTGGTAAAAAAGTGTTTTCAGATCACCAGCTTCTCACCCATTCTTAAAACACCTAGTTTACATTTTTGAAAATGGACATTACCGCGAGCGATATCAAATGGGCGGTAGTGTTACATTTTTTTGACCTTCTGCCATCCTAAGCAACAGCATGGCAATGCTCAATTCCCGCAATTCAGGAGGTCAAGGGTCATCATGACATGCGCAGAAGAGGAGACAGAGAGAGGGAGCGCAGAGACACTGAAAGCGTGTCTGGCTGTTGTGGGAGGCACGACGGAGATTCACCAGTAGCAAAAAGTCTACTAAGCACCAAGAACATAGTTGGCACCGAGTTTTTGTCCAACAAATAAGATATAACATAGAATGGATGGAGGAGGCCCTGGAGCTGGTAGCCAGGAGCACTGGTGGCAGAGGGTTCCCAGTGGTCCCCAAGCGCGGCACGCCACCCCGAGGTTCCGCACCACCACTGCGAACGACAGGTGAGAGCAAGGACCAAGATCCTGCTTCTGCATCAGAGAATGTTGCCCCCTTGGCACCCCCTGCTCCCGTACCCGTGCACCCACTGCATCTGTCTTCATCCCCCAATGAGACACCGCCTGAAGAGCTCCTCGGCCAGGCGCCGTGGAGCGAGGAGGGGAAGGGGTAGAGGTGGGCAGAAGGAGAGGGGGGAAGGAAAGTGAGGTGCATGTGCACAGGTGATGGCTGTGTTATATCTCCATCTGGGTGTATGCAATTTGTTGCAATGTATGGGGGCTGGGGACCATGCTCCTGCTTTGCCTTTGTATTCTGTGTTGGTGGACATGTCATTTATGTCAATGGTGGAAAAAGTGGGGTGTGGGCGTGGGTTGGGTGTTATTGGCTGTGATACTTATGATTTCATATCAATGTTGGTATTAAACTTCTGTTATTGAACATAACCTTGTTGGGCATTGTCTCAGATAGCTGGACCGTTACACACTGATGATTCCTTACCATGAAAGGGTTAAATACAACTTAACATCAATGAAAGTAACTTTAACTGGCACCAAGATGATGGGCATCATTGATGTCTGAGCTGCACACACAGCAGTGTGTCAGTGTTGTCACTCACATCAACTCTCTTTCAGGCAAATCGTTCAGATATCAGCTCCTTACTTAAGAGTAGGATTTAACAAATGCCAGCCACACCGCTGGTGTTCATTCCGATTAGTTCCACTTTTGGTGGGTGGTTTTTTGAGCGAGCGATTTTGTGGGCGATATGTGTGCGAGGTGGTGAAATTGATGATGGGCAATCTCCATGGCCGTTAGTTTGGGTAAATATGCTCTTTACGACAAAAAACAGTTGCCGGACGTTCATATTGAATCTCAGCGTTAATTCCGTGCGGAAAATAACGCTAGGCGATATTATGGGCGTTGATTTTGTCCATTCTGCTGATTCCGCCCCAAAAAAATGGGCGGGCAGGAATATTTTATCCCGCCGTTAAGCCCATTGGGAAAATGATGGTCGGCGATAAGTCTCCTGAAAAAGCCCGTCAGTTTCCATTTTGTGCCAAAATGGACGATATATAGGCGTTATACGTCATTTCAGCGGTAAAATTGGCGTTAAGTGGGCGATAAGCATGCAAAAAAAGTGGAGGTTCTAGCCCCTTGACAATTACACCACGGAAGGAGGCCATTTCGGGCCATCGTGTCCATGTCAGCCGACAAAGAGCTATCCAGCCCAATCTCACTTTCCAGCTCTTGGTCCGTAGCCCTGTAGGTCACGACGCTTCGTGCACATCCTAGCACTTTTTAAATGTGGTGAGGGTTTCTGCCTCTACCACCCTTTCAGGCAGTGAGTTCCAGAGCCCCACCACCCTCTGGGTGAAGAAAGCTCCCCTCAAATTCCCTCTAAACCTCCTACCAATTACTTTAAATCTATGCTGATTTATACACTGCTGGTGAAACACTGACCACTAGTTAAACAATGACTGCTGGTTAAACACTGACTACCGGTTAAACATATGAAGTTATTTTTTATCAATGCACATTCCTATTGCAGAGCTTTGCACGTTGGGAATGCATATCGGAAATTTTCATCCGCCTGCTCCAATTTTCAATCTATAATTGAATAAAATGTGGAAGGTATGGCCCCGAATTTCCGATGCATAACTCGCTGTGTGGCAGGAGGTGAGGCTCTATGCCAAGTATGCACTCATAAAATCGTCTCCCAACTGCTGGAGGCATCTCACTACAGTCTTGCTACAACTATATAAGTTATTGGTGAGGCCACACCTGGAATACTGCGTGCAGTTTTGGTTTCCATATTTACGAAAGGATATACTTGCTTTAAAGGCAGTTCAGAGAAGGTTCATTAGGTTGATTCCGGGGATGAGGGAGTTGACTTATGAGGAAAGTGTCATGTATTTCATACTACTGTATATAACTGTACCTTACCATGCTATACATGACTGTAACTAGATATGACCTGTAACCACAAGCATACTTTACCACCAGGGGTGCACTTGCAGGAGACACTGCATACCTGTTCCACGCAGGTATATAAAGGCAGGTCTCAGGCACGTGCGGCACTCGAGAGCTGTGAAATAAAAGTGCAGGTCCAGAGTGACCTTGACTTCAGCATGTGCCTCGTGTAAGTCTGTACTGCAGGGTCAGGACTTTACAGTGGCGACGAGTTACGGGATCAATCCACAGAATGGCTACAAACGGCTCAGATGAGAAATACAATGCTGGAGACAATTGGGAGGACTTTATAGAAAGGCTCCAGCAAAGCTTTGTAACCAAAGACTGGTTGGGCGACGATAAGGCAGACAAGAGAAGAGCCCATCTCTTGACCAGCTGTGACTCGAAAACACATACGCCTTAATGAAGGATCTGCTGGCACCTGAGAAACCAGCGAGCAAGTCATTTGAGGAGTTGAGTACACTGGTGAGAGACCACCTGAAGCCAGCGAGCAGCCTACACATGGCCAGACACAGGTTCTACAACTACAGACGCTGTGTGGGCCAGAGCATACCCGACTTTGTGGCGGAACTTCGGAGGCTGGCTAGTTTATGTGAGTTCTCCGATGAACTAAGGAGAGAAGTACTGAGAGACTTTTTTATTGAAGGAATAGGCCATGCAGGCATATTCCGAAAGCTTATAGAGACCAAGAATTTGACCCTAGAGGCAGCAGCACTGATCGCACAGATATTCTTGGCAGGAGAAGAAGAAACGAGGTTGATCTATACTGCGGGTACGACAACTAACGAAACATCGGAACAAAGGGTTCACAATGTGAGACAAGCCGCTACCCCCACACACAGACAAAGGCAGGAAAGCAGGCCTTCAACAGCAGGCAGTGGTGCCAGAAGCCATCAAGGGCCACATGAACGGCCGTTCACACCTCATCAACCCACAATGCGAGCAATCAACTACAGACTGAGAGAAGTTCAAGAGAGATCAGCCAGACACAGCTCATCCTTCGGAAACAATGGAAGCAGTCTGTGCTGGAGATGTGGGGAAAGGCACTCAACAAGGGGTTGTCAATTTCAGCATGCTGTTTGCAGAAACTGCAACTATACAGGGCACTTGGCTCGCATGTGCAGAAAAACAGCAGCTCGGCTGGTATACGAATCGGTAGGGTCGGAAAGCGGACCAGGAGACGGTGGGGACAGTGCCCGGGACGCAGAGGTACAGCGGGTCAACCCGATCAATGTCCACTGTTCTTACAACAAGACGCCTCCAATAATGATGAGGGTCCTACTCAACGGGATACCCGTCAACTTGGAACTGGACATGGGAGCTAGTCAATCTCTCATGAGCGTCCAACAATTTGAACAACTGTGGCCGCACAAAAGCAACAGACCAAAACTCACAAGGATCGACACCAAACTAAGGACCTAGAGCAAAGAAATCGCCCCAGTCCTTGGCAGCGCCATGCTCTCAGTCACACACAAAGGGATGGTGAACCGACTTCCCCTGTGGATTGTCCCCGGAGATCTACCAGCACAGTTGGGGAGAAGCTGGCTGGCAAAACTAAATTGGAACTGGGATGATGTTCACGCCATGTCGTCAGAGGAACGGACCTCCTGCTCAACAGTTCTAAGTCGTTTTGAACATCTCTTTCAGTCAGGTGTGGGCACCTTCAAAGGGGCCAAAGTTAAAATCTACATCACACAGGATGCCAGACCGGTCCATCACAAGGCTAGAGCTGTGCCTTATGTGATGAGGGAAAAGATTGAACACGAACTGGACCGGCTTCTGCGGGAAGGCATTATCTCACCCATGAAATTTAGCGACTGGGCAAGTCCCATCGTCCCCGTCATGAAGCCTGATGGATCCGTACGAATCTGTGGGGATTACAAGTCTACCATAAACAGAGTCTCCCTACAGGACCAATACCCGCTGCCCAGAGCGGAGGACCTATTTGCCACATTGGCTGGAGGAAAACTTTTCTCGAAACTAGACCTCACATCTGCGTATATGACAGAACTGACCAAAGAGTCTAAGCTACTCACCACCATCAACACACATCGAGGCCTTTTTATGTACAATCGATGCCCATTCGACATCAGGTTGGCAGCTGCTATATTCCAGCGCAACATGGAGAGTCTGCTCAAGTCCATCCCGGGGACGGCTGTGTTTCAAGATGACATACTCATCACGGGCAGGGACACCGACTCCCATCTCCGCAATTTGGAGGATGTACTAAGTCGATTGGATCGGGTAGGCCTAAGAGTTAAGAAATCAAAGTGTCTGTTTCTCGCGCCCTAGGTTGAATTTTTGGGCAGAAGGATTGCCGCTGATGGGATCCACCCAGCAGAATCCAAAACCGAAGCAATTCATCTGGCACCCAGGCCCCGGAATGTCTCGGGCTACTCAATTACTTATGCAGAACTTGAGCACGCTGCTGGAGCCTCTCCACGTGCTACTTAGAAAGGGGTGCGATTGGTTTTGGGAGGACGCCCAAGAACGCGCCTTCAATAAGGCACACAACCATCTATGTTCCAACAGTGTTTTAGCCTTTTTTGACCCAGGTAAAAAGCTAATTCTCACATGTGATGCGTCAGCGTACGGGGTCAGGTGCGTTTTACACCATGTCAATGATGCGAGTAAATTACAACCCATTGCTTATGCCTCCAGGTCACTTTTGTGGGCGGAGCGCGGGTACGGTATGGTTGAGAAGGAGGCGCTCGCGTGCGTGTACGGTGTTAAAAAGATGCACCAATACCTTTGCGGGGCCAAGTTCGCGTTAGAAACCGACCACAAACCCCTCACGTCCCTGCTATCCGAGTGCAAGGCAATAAACGCCAACGCCTCGGCGTGCATTCAGCGGTGGGCATTCATGCTGGCGTCTTACGACTACACAATAAGGCACAGACAACTGTGCCGACGCGCTTAGCAGGCTATCCCTGGCGACCACGGAAGGGTCCGATGAACAGGACTGTGAGATGGTCATGGCAATCAATGCCTTTGAATCCACAGGTTCGCCCATGACGGCTCGCCAAATCAGAGCCTGGACGACCAGCGACCCCACGTTATCCTTAGTCAAAAGATGTGTTTTAACTGGTGACTGGGCAGAGGCTCACGATGCCTGCCCCGAGGAGATCAAACCTTTCCATAGGCGCATGCATGAACTATCACTACAGGCAGCCGAGTAGTTATGCCCTTGCGAGGCAGAGAGGCATTTGTCTGGGAGCTCCACCGTGAACACCCGGGGATCGTCCTCATGAAGGCCATAGCCAGATCCCACGTCTGGTGGCCTGGCATTGATGCGGACTTGGAGCTCTGCGTCCGGCGGTACACCATTTGTGCCCAACTCAGTAATGCCCCCAGGGAGGCTCCCCTAAGCCCCGGCCCTGGCCCACCAAACCATGGTCGCGGGTGCATGTTGACTATGCGGGCCCATTCATGGGCAAAATGTTCCTTGTAGTCGTCGATGCATTTTCAAAGTGGATCGAGTGCACCATTTTAAACTCAAGCACCACCTTCACCACTGTGGAGAGCCTTAGAACCATGTTTGCAACGCACGGAATTCCTGACATATTGGTCAGTGATAATGGTCCGTGATTCACCAGCACAGAATTTCAAGATTTTATAGTTGACCACGGCATAAATCACGTTAAAACGGCACCGTTCAAGCCGGCCTCCAATGGCCAGGCGGAGAGAGCAGTGCATATCGTTAAACAAGACATACTAAAAATCCAAGGTCCCACGCTGCAGAGCCGCCTGTCGCGACTGCTGCTGGCACACAGATCTCATTCGCATTCGTTGACTGGGGTTCCCCCCGCGCAACTATTGATGAAACGGACCTTAAAGACTAGGCTCTCGTTAATCCTCCCAGACATGCATGAAATTGTTGAGGCAAAGTGCCAGAAGCTAACTGAATACCATGACCAAAATTCGAGGGGGAGGTGGAATGAGGTAGGGGACAAAGTGTTTGTGCTAAACTATGGCAGGGGTCCCAAATGGCTTGCAGGGACAGTAACAGGCAAGGAAGGAAACAGGCTACTGGTTGTACAAATGGACAATGGCCAAACCTGCCGGAGGCATGTAGACCAAGTAAAAAGTAGATTCATCAACGACACTGCAGAACCAGAGGCAGACTAAAATGTGGAACCCACACCACACCTGGTGGACAGACAGAGGGAACAACCTGAGGAAAGGGCAGTCTCAACAGACAGCCATGGCGAGATACCAGCAATCATACTGAACGAAACAGACAGCCCAGGCGAGATACCAGCAATCACACTGAAAGAAAAACAGTCACCAAGGCAAACAACTGAACCACAACTAAGACGCTCCACGCGAGAGCGTAGACCACCTGAGAGACTGAATCTATAAAGACAATATGACCTTGGGGGAGGGTGATGTCATGTATCTCACACTACTGTATATAACTGTATCTTACCATGCTATACATGACTGTAACTAGATATGACCTGTAACCACAAGCATACTTTACCACTAGGGGTGCACTTGCAGGAGACACTGCATACCTGTTCCACAGGTCTCAGGCAAGTGTGGCACTCGAGAGCTGTGAAATAAAGGTGCAGGTCCAGAGTGACCTTGACTTCAGCATGTGCCTTGTGTACGTCTGTACTGCAGGGTCAGGACTTTACAGAAAGGTTGAGTAGGTTGGGCCTCTACTCATTGGAATTCAGAAGAATGAGAGGTGATCTTATTGAAATGTATAAGATTATGAGAGGGCTTGACAAGGTGGATGCAGAGAGGATGTTTCCACTGATGGAAGAGGCTAGAACTAGAGGGCCGCTCATTTAAAACAGAGATGAGGAGAAATTTCTTCTCTCAGAGGGTTGTAAATCTGTGGAATTCGCTGCCTTAGAGAGCTGTGGAAGTTGGGACATTGAATAAATTTAAGACAGAAATAGACAGTTTCTTAAACAATAAGGGGATAAGGGATTATGGGGAGCGGGCGGGGAAGTGGAGCTGAGTCCATGATCAGATCAGCTATGATCTTAATGAATGACGGAGCAGGCTCGAGGGGCCGTATGGTCTACTCCTGCTCCTATTTCTTATGTTCTTTTGTTCTTGTCGCAGCCGGTTACAATTAGATTATTTATTTGTTTACAAGCAGAGCTGTCACCCTGACAGATCCGTGTCTCTGGTCCACTTACCACCATACATATGCAGATCGGCCTGTGACCTATCCTGGGATATGAATGTTGGAGGCAGAGGAGGTGCCTGGATGTTGGGTGCTGGTGGGATTATTCCTTCACAATCCTCAGGTAATGACCTAGAGAAACACAGCAGACAGTGATCAATACAGCAGACAATGACAGTGCTCAATACACAACACAGTGACCCTGTTCAATACAGTGACAGCGACCATGCACAACACAGCAGGCAGAGCTCAACACAGTAGGCTGTGCTGCAACATTTTCTCTGCTCTTTTTCTGATGATGCTGTGGCTGGAAAGTTCCCTTTTATATGAATCCCACCAGAGTAGGAGTTCCTCACGTCCCAGTGGCCAGGGGAACTCAGCTGAAAATCTTGCCCTGACTCTCCAGTACCTCATCCAAGTGGAAATTCTTCATTGTGTAAGTGAGAACCATCAAAATCTTGAACTGTGGGTGTATCGTTGCCAAGCACAATTCTCACGCAACATACACACGTGAGCGCATGTGCTTCCCAGCACGGACCCTGATGCGCGCAGCATTGAGAACCTTGGAAATGGACGCCAGCGAAGATATGTGCTGGATGTGCACGATAAGGTGTAGACAGCAGAGTTCCGAGTGGGCTGAAGTTTACAAAGGATGAAAGATGGAAGGTCAGCCAGGAGAGCATTAGAACAGTCATGTCTAGAGGTGAAAAAAAACATGTATGAAGGTTTCAGCAGCAGAAGGGCTGAGGCATAGGCAGAGACGCGCGATGTTATGGAGGTGGAAGTAGGCAGTCTTTGAGATGGAGAGGATATGGGTCGGAAATTCAGCTCAGAGTCGAATAGGACACTGAGATTGTGAACGATCTGAGACAGTGGCCAGAGAGAGGGATGGAGTTTACATAATGTTGTAGAGCGTAGATATATATATAGACTTAGGCATTAGGCACCTGCTGGATATTTAAAACTCACATAAGCTTAAATGGACACACACATAAAATGGCTGCCCAGGCATTATGGGAAATCAGGTAGTCAAGCTGTGAACTGTTGAACGTTCACTGACCGAGCAATAACCCTGTGAGGCCCACTGTAGGAATGCCTGGGAAGACAGAGATAAGAAGGAAACCATCTCCTGTGAACAAGGCCGTGAAACCAATTATTTCAGGAAGAAAGATAAGAGGGAAACCATTTGCTGTAAACAAGGATATATACCAATTATTTCTCCCAGATGAAAGAACTAGGGAGAGAACATATAAAGTCATCGATCAACCCAAATTGACAATGGTTCCCTGGTTACTAGGAGAATTCTATTGGATTAAAAAACCTATATGTAATCTATAATCGTTATGATTGGCTTGTGTCCAGCCGTGATGAGCTGTGTAACTGCAGTAAGCTGTTTTTTTAACTGTTGTAAAACATATAAAGGTACATGTAACTCTTTGTTCTGTGAAGAGAAACCTGGATACGGTCCTGAGTTTTTCCTTCCCGCTGAGCGTAATAAAGCTGCTTCAGCATTGGAACCGACCCTGAGTGTTGAGTGATTCTTCAGAGAAAACACTAACGCTAACAATGGCGTAGTCGGCAGGATTTCCCGGAGTCGCTGAACGCCCTTGAAAAAAAAAACCCGGGTGAGTATAAAAAACGATTTTTAAATTATAAAAGTGCGGAAGGTGGATGCTGGTTGATCGACACGAGGGAACGGTCCAATATCTCAAACACCTAGCCTGAGCCTGAATTAAGAGGACAGTAGTCCCACGTAACGGCCAGGAATTAAGTAGGTGCCGGGAACACACTTGGACCGTGGGATCGTGATACCGAAAGACACCTTCCGGACCCAGTAGTGTAATTGGAGATAAACCCCGGGGTAGAACCAAGCAGTGTGCAGCGGCTAACGGAATCCAAACCTGTGAACAGGGTCGGACCAACGGGCTGAGCGGTGGTAGGTAGTCGTTAAGGATATGTAGAGCACTGCGGGAATTGCTTAAACGCGTTTTTAAGAATTGTATAAGTTTGTGTAACAGCAGAACTTGTGACCTGACAGTAGCCAAGAGACAGTTTACTACAAGTCGCGCTAGAAAGAAAGCGGACCTCTGAGAGTAGATTCCTAACGGTACGAGTCCTACCCAGGAATGGCCATGGAAACAAATAAACTCGAGTGGGGACCAGAAGGGTCACTTACCCGCCACCTGGCGGATAAACAAAAGAAGCTAATCGAAAAAATGATCAAAGCAGGGTGGAATCCTCAGGAACTACCAGCGAAGCAAAGGGAATGGTGGGAGAAGGAAAAGAAAGATAAAGAGGAAAAGGCAGTAATTTTGATATTGCGAGCACATATAAAGTTAACAGAAAAAGTTAACCGGTATGTGCAAATAAAAAGGAAGCAAGTAGAGGCTGATAACGGACAGACAGTTCTGCCAGTTCTGGCAATAAATAGCCCAAGTGCACCACCTAGTGAGGAAGACTGGGAAAGCCTAGAGAATGAAACAGATAGTTGCAACTCCATTAAAGGGGACGTCTTACCTCCCCCATATAATACTATTAACTCAGCTCCGGCTGCCCCGTTGAAGGTAGAACATATACCCAGGATCCCAGCCGGGACAAGACGTCATAACAGTCCCGCTATACCCGCGCAGACACGAGTAACATACTTATCGCTGACCCCAGGGGACACGATGCAGTTGTTAGAGAAACTGCCACCACTAGTGCCCCGCCATAACAACGCAACCTTCTGGCAGAAGCTCAAAGAGATGACAATTTGCCACCAGCTCCATAACCGAGATATCGCCGGTATAGTTAGGATTAAAATGCCAGAGAGTTATTGGGACAGACTAGATAATGATCACCAAGACGGTACCTGGTGTGCCGACCTGTCCGCTACAAAAGAGGAGCAGGAGGATTCCATGATAGAATTTAAAGCGAACGTGATACGCGTTTTAGGCCAGGTCCCCGTAAACTGGAACGTTATAGTGGGAGTAGTACAAAAGAAGGATGAACGGGCACCAGAATACGGGGCAAGGAAATTTGAGACGTTCCTAGCACACGGCGGAATACCCGGAGCCGACCGGCAGAACCCGGCTTTCATACAATTGTATAAGGACGGACTAAGCCCTGCACACCAAGCCATCTTAAAAACAGGCTTGGTGATGTACAATAATTTTGATGACCTGGAAAGATGGGCGGCCTCGGTAGATAATCAACAAAGGTCCAAAGTAGCCGCAAATACAGCGGAGGTCTGTGCAGCCACTGACAAAAAGGCGGCTGAGACATGCTATAATTGTAACAAGACGGGGCATCGCCGCGCCGAGTGTAGAGCCCCAAAACGCAACGGACGAAAAAAGTGTAGTAATTGTGACCGATTAGGCCATGAGGCAAAGGACTGTTGGGCCAAGGGAGGTGGCAAAGAAGGGAAGGGACCTAGATCGGGAAAAACGATCAATGAAAAAGCCCCGGACGTTAGTAACCTCGGGAACCAGCAGCTGCTGGACATCATACAGCAGCTGACCCAGAAGCAGGCGAGTCCCCAATGAATCGCATCGGCCCCCGGCCAAGAACCCGATCCCCGTATGTGGATCAACGCATCGTTAGGGGGCCGGCGATGCGATATGTTGATAGACACCGGGGCGTCGGTATCAATAACAAACCTCGACTTACCCACTACCCGAAGATCCATCATGATCCAAGGGATAGGGGGGGACAGGACCACGGCATATCAAAGTGAAACCCAAGTGCTAGAGGTGGACGGTATAATGATGCCGGTCCAGTTCTGGGTATGTAAAAACTCAGAGGGAACTATACTAGGGATGGACCTACTCCGCGAATTAGGAACAATAGTGGATGCGCAGCAAAAACGGGTAACCTGGAAAGGTACGAAAGGGTATAAGGATAAAGTGGCCAGGAAATGGGCACTAGTAAAGAACATAGCCACATTAGGTAAAACGGATACTCTGACGAGAGACTGGTCTAAGGACGGGATGTTGGGATTACTGTGTCAGGCTATCCCGGGAGTTTGGGCAAAAAACAAACAGGACTGCGGACTTGTTGACATGACACCGGAGAAGGTCACGGGACCGGTACACCCTCCCCACAAGCAGTACCCTATCAAACCAGAGGCCATGCGGGCCACTGAGGGGATAATACAAGCCCTGGTAGAACAGGGCGTACTACGACAGACCGTGTCAGTCACAAACTCCCCGATGTGGCCAGTTAAAAAGCCGGATGAAAGCTACCGACTAACGATAGATTACACAGCCCTGAATAAAGTTACACCCAGGGAACACCCGATTGTGGCCAGCCCAGCGACTATCTTCAACGGTCTGAATCCGGAACATAGGATTTTCACCGTCTTAGATATCGCTAACGGATTTTGGTCAATCCCGCTGGACCCGGAGTCTCAGGAGAGATTCGCATTTACATCCAGAGATAGACAATACACATGGACCCGACTCCCTCAGGGATTCCATAACAGCCCGAACATTTTCCACCGAGTCATGAGTAACGCCTTGGAACCATGTAACCTAACCCCGTATAATAGTACAATCCTTCAGTACGTGGACGACATCCTAATAGCCTCATCAAGTGACCGAGAGCATTTAGGGGCCGTAGCCATGGTCCTAAGGACTCTAGATAAGGCAGGGTTTAAAATAAATCCAAAAAAGGCGCAGATCGGACAAGCCACGGTTCGATATCTGGGACACGATATCAGTCAGGGAAAAAAGACTCTTCCGACAGACCGAAAGACAGCCATCGTTGATATGCCCCGACCAACTACAGTCCGGGCAGTGCGGCGGGTGATGGGTTTGTTCAACTATTGCAGGAATTTCATTCCTCAATTTGCGAACATAGCCGAACCCATTCAGCGACTAGTGAAGGGAGGAAAACCAGGAACAGAGCAGGTAGACTGGGGATCGGAGCAAGAGGAAGCCTATGGGAAATTAAAAGCCGAATTGGTGGCAGCCCCAGCGCTGAAGCTACCGGATATGACAAAGCCGTTCCATGTACATTACGATCTCGATGGGGGTTTTTATAGCGCCATTATAACCCAGGAGAAAGGGGGGGTAATGAGACCAGTAGCGTATTACTCAACACAAGAGTCCCCGGTAGTGAAGGGACTCCATCGGTGTGTGGCTGCCCTCGATTGTGCCGCTTGGGCTGCCAGGATATGCGAACCAGTCACAATGTCGGGGCAGATAATTTTACACACGAAGCACACCATAGTGGAATTGCTAAATACCGGGAGGTTAAAAACAGTGTCGGATGCGCGACGAGCTACCTGGGAGGCAGTACTATTACCCAAAGATCAGTCCATACAAATAATTAGGGATATAGGCTTTAATCCCGCGGAGGGAATAGTAACCGAAGGTGAACCCCATAGCTGCAAGACTGAGATAGACGAAGAAATAGAAGGGGGAATAGCCGACGAACCTCTGAGGGACCCCGATTTAACCCTTTACGTTGATGGGTCCCGACGATATGTCGACGGAAGATTCCGCACCGGGTGGGGCGTGGTAGATCAGGATGGTGTCACCCTCCTGCGAGGGGCACTGGAAGGAACAGTGTCCGCCCAAGTGGCGGAGTTGGTAGCGTTGACCGAAGCCCTCAAATGGGCAGAGGGGAAGCGTGTAAATGTTTATACAGACAGCCGGTATGCATTCGGGGTAGTACACGATTATATGATAGCGTGGAGTAGACGTGGATATATAACCTCGGGGGGGGGACACATTAAACACGAGAATATAGTTCGGGAGCTGGTCGAAGCCGTTAAAAGGCCTACGACGGCAGCAGTAATAAAGATCAAGGCACATCAAAAGGTAGAGACCAGGGAACAACGGGGAAACATGCTGGCAGATCAAGCAGCTAGGAGCGCGGCAGAAGAAGATGAGCCCCAGATAATTAAAGCGGCCACGATAGGACCAGGAGAGCTAAGTGTCCGTAAGATACAGGAAGAAAGTAGCTCGGAGGAACGGTCACAATGGGAAAGCAAGGGGGCCAGCATTGGGGAGGACGGGGTATGGAGGAAGGGATTACAAGTAGTCGCCCCGTCTTCAATCCAGACCGAACTACTCCGGCTACACCATGAGCCGGACCACACTGGGCGAGACGGAATGCTGAGCCGTCTGCTCAAAGACTGGTGGTGGGCCGGGGTAGGGCGAGATGTAGCCAAGCACTGCCAGCGCTGCATAGTATGTGCACAGCATAATCCAGGCAGACCCGTAAAGGTCAGAATGGCACATCAGACACGTCCCAGGGGCCCGTGGGAGAATCTACAAATTGATTTCACAGGACCCCTACCCCTCAGCCGGGGAAAGAAATACTGCCTGGTTATTGTAGATCAGTTTACCAGGTGGGTTGAGGTCTTTCCCACCCGGGATTGCGGAGCATCCACGGTAGCGCAGATTCTCGCATTCGACATAATCCCACGGTGGGGAGTGCCCCTTCAAATTGACTCGGACCAGGGGACGCACTTCACAGGACAGGTCATGAAGCGGGCATGCGGTCTGCTCGGAATCCGACAACGGTTCCACATCCCGTACCACCCCCAGAGCTCAGGAATGGTGGAGCGAATGAACCGTACCCTTAAGACAGCAATTGCCAAAGCTATAACAGAGACCGGGAAGGGATGGGTAGACGTTTTGCCCTGCATATTAATGAGACTTAGGGCTACCCCTAACCGAACCACAGGACTGACCCCCTTTGAATTAATGACAGGAAGGGCAATGAGACTTCCTGAAGGGATCATAACAGGGGGGGAGGAAATGGGACCTCTACGAGATCGGATTAAACAATATGTAAAACAATTAGATTCACAGCTAAAGGAACTAAGGAAAGAGGTGGTAGAGCAACAGGCCCTACGGGACTTGGAGACCCAAAACAACGGGAAGGCCGACGCATCCCTTCCACAGGTAGGCGACAAAGTATTAGTACAGGTCACTCCAGGCAGGACGGGGTTTGCCCCGAGGTGGACCGGACCGTATGACATCATTTTGACAAGCGACACGTGTGCATGTGTCGATATGAAAGGAAAAGGCCGGTGGAAGCACTGGTCACAACTAAAAAGGTATAACCCAAAAGAATAATGGCCGAACCAAGGGTGATACGCCTAGACGAGACAGAATGGTATGCTGTAAAGTACCAGGAGTGGTTAGACACCCTTTCGGAAGGGGTGTTCGGAGGAATAGCTTTGGCTTTAATATTAATAGGGGTTTGGGTCATATTTAAGTGGGTAAAGACACGGGCGAACGCCCCACATATTCAATTCGAAATGATTCAATTGTAACCCTGTGCTTCTGATTTTGCAGGGTGACCGGGGACACTCGTAGAAAAACAAAAAAAACTTTAACCCCTGGTGACGACCAGGCAGTCTGTTTAAAATTACAGATAATACTTACCGAGATGGGAATACGGACGACCCTACTCGTAATATGGATAGCCCTGCGACATACACGAACCCTGGGCAACACCGACGGACAACAGAGCACGCTGGAAATAAACAATTACATGAACTATGGAGTGTTGTTCAATTTGACGGACGGAATATGTGTTCCAGCGACTAAGGATTGGAGCAAGGACAGAACTTATTTTAATGCATGGTTACAAGTGAATCCTAATAAGGACCGGGTATGTGTACAGTGCTCCACGGGTATAAGGAGCAGCTGCATTAAACGGAGGGATGTCAAAGGGCCCGATGAATGCACTTTCGGCATAATTTGCGCGCCTCCGGGACAATCCCAGCAATCAGTCATCCGCAAAAAGGGCATGGGGCTGTGTGGGTATTACGAGGAGGTGGGGGCGGCTGCTATATCAATGTATGTATGTTTCTCACCCCCTCCAACACCGCGCCCCATAAGAACCACTACATTGCCCGAAGAACTGCCTTGTCCCATAACTACTAAGGGACCAGAAAATGGGATTGCAATGTACAACGAAGGGGAATTATTGTATGATAATGTTAAACATGAAATTGTGCCTGTTCTGATCAATATTTCAGGCATCCAGATGCCGGAATATTGTACCGAACAGTCAAGGAAGATGTACAATGTATTAAGTAAAGTCGTAATGCAGCAGGCTGCCGATGCCATGGGTGCCAGTAAGTTCCGGGGACAGGGGTTAGCACCCAGGGTGAAGAGGGAAATAGTAAATGATGTTGCTACCGTTTTCAATACAGGAACCTCCGTAGTGAACTCGATAGACATACAAGGGTTAAATGAGAGGGTAGAACAGCTTAAAGGGGTGATGAAGGGGTTATTGGAGAGGGTGGAGCAAAACCAGGAAGACCAGGCCAACCTAGGAAAGGAGGGGGCCGAAATCCAGTTGGATGGCATCTCAGTCCTGGAAGCTCACGCTAAAACCATTAATCACCTCATTGATAGAGAACAAGAAGATACAATAAAGCAAAGACAGGGGCAACTCTGTCATGCTTATGGTCTGTGGATGGTAGGACAGATCCGCCACAACCTCGACCAGATCCAACGCGGGGAGGTACCCGATTGGATAGACAGTTCACATTTAGCTCAGTTGGCGAACCAAAGGGGGACACTGGATAATTGTACTCTGAAGGGACTGACCCGAGTATACCCCGCAATTCCAGATTGCCAGATGGGTAGGACCACCGGGATAGGGATAGTCCTGTTGATCCCTATAGCAAAGCCGGACTCAGGGCCGTTCCCCTTATACCACCTAGAGAATATCGGAGTAATCCGGGAAAATGTCTCCATACGCTACTACCTAACCACCACCTCTGCCGTTCGTCGAAACAACATACTTACTGGGATTTCCCTAGCTGACTGCAAGCAAAGGGGGGAAATCACAGTATGCCCTCACCCGGTGGGCCGAGGGGAACTAGACGAGTGCGGGTTTAACCGAACCAATGGGTGTGTACTAGAAATAGTGCCCGCACACATGCACTTCGCGAGGGCAGGCTACGGAGGGAGGGGAAGATACTGCGTCTCTACCACAGAGCGTTCATACCAGTATAATGACCTGCAGTGCCCTATACCGCAGCCCAACTTTTGCTTTACACCGCTACGACCTGTCGCGATCGGGCAAGCACATATCACCCAGGTTAGGCGCCGGAAGTCCGAAGTTATTGAAGTAACTGATCAGCTCCATGATCATTTGCAGGATTATGACGAGCCAGAGCAGGTCCCTATCCCACATCTAACCGAGGTATTACGAGAGTTAAGGCTCAGAGTGGGGCAATCCGTAAAACTCTATCACCAGATACAAACTAAAATCAAAGAACTGGAAGAAGATACCGAGGTAGACTTACAAAGTCAGAGTTGGTGGAGAAAAGTCTGGGACTGGGGAATAAATGTGAACATCCACCCATGGATCCGAATTATTTCACACACACTGGTCGGGATACAATTAATCTTAGCAATAACATGGGGCGTGATGGCCTGCCAGGTATGCAGGCGCCACAAACGGCGGAAACGGACCAATCACCGTTCCCTGGATATTAAACAAGCCTGTTCGATAAGGGGACGGGAGGAGCTAGCCTTTGTTAATTTGATCTAAGCAACCGGAACTCCTGAAACCGCGTGACTGGCCAGCACGTTGAGGCAAGGAGTACCGGGCAGTGCACAAATATCAGATAAAGGCAGTACGGTCGGTTAAAAGGGGACTAGGACTAGTCCCTTTACCGAAAGGGGGGAATTGTTGTAGAGCGTAGATATATATATAGACTTAGGCATTAGGCACCTGCTGGATATTTAAAACTCACATAAGCTTAAATGGACACACACATAAAATGGCTGCCCAGGCATTATGGGAAATCAGGTAGTCAAGCTGTGAACTGTTGAACGTTCACTGACCGAGCAATAACCCTGTGAGGCCCACTGTAGGAATGCCTGGGAAGACAGAGATAAGAAGGAAACCATCTCCTGTGAACAAGGCCGTGAAACCAATTATTTCAGGAAGAAAGATAAGAGGGAAACCATTTGCTGTAAACAAGGATATATACCAATTATTTCTCCCAGATGAAAGAACTAGGGAGAGAACATATAAAGTCATCGATCAACCCAAATTGACAATGGTTCCCTGGTTACTAGGAGAATTCTATTGGATTAAAAAACCTATATGTAATCTATAATCGTTATGATTGGCTTGTGTCCAGCCGTGATGAGCTGTGTAACTGCAGTAAGCTGTTTTTTTAACTGTTGTAAAACATATAAAGGTACATGTAACTCTTTGTTCTGTGAAGAGAAACCTGGATACGGTCCTGAGTTTTTCCTTCCCGCTGAGCGTAATAAAGCTGCTTCAGCATTGGAACCGACCCTGAGTGTTGAGTGATTCTTCAGAGAAAACACTAACGCTAACACATAAGAACATAAGAAATAGGAACAGGAGTAGGCCATACGGTCCCTCGAACCTGCTCCAGCATTCAATAAGATCATGGCTGATCTGATCATGGACTCAGCTCCACTTCCCCGCCCGCTCCCCATAACCCCTTATCCCCATAATGTTTAAGAAACTGTCTGTTTCTGTCTTAAATTTATTCAATGTCCCAGCTTCCACAGCTCTCTGAGGCAGTGAATTCCACAGATTTACAACCCTCTGAGAGAAGAAATTTCTCCTCATCTCTGTTTTAAATGGGCGGCCCCTTGTCCTAAGATCATGTCCTCTAGTTCTAGTTTCCCCCATCAGTGGAAACATCCTCTCTGCATCCACCTTGTCAAACCCCCTCATAATCTTATACGTTTCGATAAGATCACCTCTCATTCTTCTGAATTCCAATGAGTAGAGGCCCAACCTACTTAACCTTTCCTCATAAGTCAACCTCCTCATAAGTCAACCCCCTCATCCCTGGAATTAACCTAGCAAACTTTCTCTGAACTGCCTCCAAAGCAAGTAAATCCTTTCGTAAATATGGAAACCAAAACTGCACGCAGTATTCCAGGTGTGGCCTCACCAATACCTTATATAGCTGTAGCAAGACTTCCCTGCTTTTATACTCCATCCCCTTTGCAATAAAGGCCAAGATACCATTGGCCTTTCTGATCACTTGCTGTACCTGCATACTATCCTTTTGCGTTTCATGCACAAGTACCCCCAGGTCCCTCTGTACTGCGGCACTTTACAATCTTTCTCCATTTAAATAATAACTTGCTCTTTGATTTTTTTCTGCCAAAGTGCATGACCTCACACTTTCCAACATTATACTCCATCTGCCAAATTTTATCCCACTCACTTAGCCTGTCTATGTTCTTTTGCAGATTTTTCATGTCCTCCTCATACATTGCTTTTCCTCCCATCTTTGTATTGTCAGCAAACTTGGCTACGTTATACTCAGTCCCTTCTTCCAAGTCGTTAATATAGATTGTAAATAGTTGGGGTCCCAGCACTGATCCCTGCGGCACCCCGCTAGTTACTGGTTGCCAACCAGAGAATGAACCATTTATCCCGACTCTCTGTTTTCTGTTAGTTAGCCAATCCTCTATCCATGCGAATATATTACCCCCAATCCAGTGTATCTTGTGCAGTAACCTTTTATGTGGCACCTTGTCAAATGACTTCTGGAAGTCCAAATACACCACATCCATTAGTTCCCCTTGATCCACCCTGTTCGTTACATCCTTGAAGAACTCCAGCAAATTTGTCAAACATGACTTCCCCTTCATAAATCCATGCTGACTCTGCCTGACAGAATTTTGCTTTTACAAACGTCCTGCTACTGCTTCTTTAATAATGCACTACAACATTTTCCCAATCACAGATGTTAGGCTAACTGGTCTATAGTTTCCTGCTTTTTGTCAGCCTCCTTTTTTAAATAGGGGCGTTACATTTGCAGTTTTCCAATCTGCTGGGACCTCCCCAGAATCCAGGGAATTTTGGTAAATTACAACCAATGCATCCACTATCCCTGCCGCTACTTCTCTTAAGACCCTAGGATGCAAGCCATCAGGTCCAGGGGATTTATCTGCCATTAGTCCCATTATCTTACTTAGTACCACCACCTTAGTGATTGTGATTGTGTTAAGTTCCTCCCCCCCATGGCCCCTTGACTATTCACTGTTGGGATATTGTTAGTATCCTCTACCGTAAAGACTGATACAAAATATTTGTTCAGAGTTTCTGCCATCTCCATGTTCCCCATTACTAATTCCCTGGTATCGTCCTCTAAGGGACCAACATTTACTTTAGCCACTCTTTTCCTTTTTATATACCTATAGAAACTCTTGCTATCTGTTTTTATAATTTGTGCTAGTTTACTTTCATAGTCTATCTTCCCTTTCTTAATCATTTTTTTAGTCGTTCTTTGCTGGCTTTTAAAAGCTTCTCAGTCTTCTGTCCTCTCACTAATTTTGGCCACTTTGTATGCCCTTGTTTTTAATTGATGACTTCAATCTTCCCAATGTTTAGCTGGAGGAGCCTGCAGCTCATCCAAGACTAGATGAGCAATAAATGAGCAATGGCATGCCTTCAAGGCAGAGATAGTTCGGGTACAAACCAAGCCTATTCTCAAAAGGGGAAAGGATGGGTCATCCGAAGCTCAAGTTCCCTGAATGACAAAGAAAATAGAGGTTAAAATAAAACAGAAAAAGGAGATTTATGACAAATGCCAGTTACAGAAAACAGTCGAAAACCAATCAGAATACAGAGTGCAGGGGGAAATTGAAAAAAGGATACAAGTGCAAAGAGAGGGGCCAAAATTGACCCCTCCGATAAAGTCTCTGGTCGCCTGAAAGGGACGGCCACAGGGCGGCGCAGAATGGCCGCTGATTCTCCGTGGAGGGTCCGCAATTTTGGAAATTTCCCTCCGTGACCGCTCCACCTGTTTTCCCATCGCGGCGGGGACCCCCTCGTGAAATTGCCCCTCGGGAAATTGAGCCTTTTCCGGTATTGCCCCGCGGGAGAAGCCCCGCCGCCGATCGTGCCCTCCACAGCTTTTGCTGTCGGCACACTCTCTATGGATGGTTGCTTGGCGGCCCTTAATAGGCAGGGCGCACTGCCTCGGCCGCAATGTTATTTTTATTTTTGTCGACCGACTGCTAGGTCGGTCCGACAATTATGGCTGTGGGTTCGGCCGGGCCGCCAACAGGCAGCCTAGCACCCCCTCTTGGATACCAGGCTGCTGGCCTGGCCGAAACCCTCCCTGGTGGCCCAGTGTTTGCCACTAAAGTGGCTGCAGAGTTCGCAAAGGCCCTCCCCTTTAACTGAAGGGGAGAGACGTTGTGACGCGCAAGCGCGATGACATCATCAGCACAATGCTGATGACTGACAGCCTAGGATACTCCGTCCCGCCCCGCTATTGACGGCCACTCCGCCCCGTCCCCATTTCCTCCCCTATGATGAGACCACTTCTGCCCCGCTCGACAAAAACCCCAAACTGCTGAATTTTGACGGATAGGCCGCCCCAATGCATGGGTGGCTAGAACACATCGAAATTGGTAGGTGCGCCTCGTTTCAGGCGGTGGGCAATTTTGGCTCAGAGTATGAGAAAAGATTAGCGGGTAACATAAAAGGGAATCCCAAAATCTTTTATAAACATATAAAAAGTTAAAGGAATGGTGGGGCTGATTATGGACACAATAGGAAATCTTCTTGTGGAGGCAGAGAGGTGACTGAGGTATTGAATGAGTACTTTGCATCTCTCTTCAAACAGAAGAGGATGATGCTAATGTTGCAGTGGAGGAGCGGGGGTGGAGTAGGGATATTGGATAGGATAGAAATAGATAGAAAGGAGATGCTAAATAGGTGGGCATCACTCAAAGTTAACAAGCCGCCCGGCCCAGATGGGATGCATCTTAGGTTGCTGAGGGAAGCTAGGGTGGAGGTAGCACAAGCTCTGACCACAATCTTTCAATCCTCCTCGGATATAGGAGTGTTGCCAGAGGACTGGAGGATTGCAAATTGTTACACCCCTGTTCAAAAAAGGGGAGAGGGATAAATCTGGTAACTACAGGTCAGTCTAATGTCAGTGGTGGGAAAACTACTAGAGACCACTGATGAGGACAAAATTCATTCTCACTTGGAGAAGCATGGGTTAATAAGGGATTGCCAGCACGGATTTGTTAAAGGCAAAACGTATCTGAGTAACCTGATTTGAGTTCTCTGATGAAGGAGCAGAGAGGGTTGATGAAGGTAGTGCTTTAGATGTTGTATATATGGACTTTCAGACGGCATTTGATAAAGTACCACATAACAGACTTACTCAGAAAAAAGCACTCGGTGTTACAGCGATGGTAACTTGGGTACGTAATTGGCTAAGGGATAGGAGGCAGAGAGTAGTGGTGAACGGATGCTTTTCCTGACTGGAGAGAAGTTTGCAGTGGGTCCCCCCAGGGGTTGGTATTAGGAACACTGCGTTTTTTGTTATATATAAATGACCTGGATTTGGACATAGGGAGTTGTAGCGAATGGCGTGTGGCACAATTGAGCAACGGTTGATGAGGTCACGTGGGTCGGCGGCGGCACGAAAAAGGGTCACGTGGTCGAGGGAAGTGCGAGACAGAAGGTAAAAGCAGAGTTGCGGGGAACAGGTCCAGGGAAGAAAAGTAAAGAGATGCAAAGCAATGTAGGGGAGAGAGGAGCTCAGGGTGAGAAAAGGAGCAGAGCTCAGAGGTGGGAGGAGCAGAGCAACAACCGAAAACCTACTCATAGTCACGGGCTTGTGAGTATTATTATATAGTCTGTAATTCTGTGTTCAGTAAGAACCAAGTCACCACATTTAATTGACTATCTAAAATTGTGTGGGATAATTGTTAAAGTATAAGATAAATAAAAAAGGATTTGACAAAGAAATGATGAATAAAATTTAGTGATTGATAAACTGGGATTACTCAGGCTCCAGCGGAAAATAACCATGGAGCAAGATTCTCACCAGATGACTAAGGAGGGTAAAATACATTAATATGATATAATGTTATATACATAAAAATTAGATAAAAATAAAATAAATTTGTTACAGAGTACAATTCTGAAATATGCGGATGATACAAAACTTGGCAACGCAGTAAATAGAAGGATAGTAGCCGACTTCAGGATGACATAAACGACTGGTGAAATGGGCAGACACATGGCAAATGCAATTTAATGCGGATAAAGTGATGCATTTGGGAGAAGCAACATGGACAATGTTCCCTTTAAGTCTGGACCTCCCACACAGCTTTTCATTGGGGAAAACCACGTAGCTTGACTGGGTCGTGCAGCCGCTTAAAGCCAAAAACAATTAACAAGAGCCATCACAGGCATGACAACCCAAAAGGCCTCCTTCTGTGCTGTAAGATTCTAGGATTCTAGATTGCCAACAAGCAGTCTGACAACACAGCAGAGGGGTCGAAACAGGTGGTAGAGACGCAGAGCTGGGTGTTGTCAGCGTACAGGAACCCATCAATAACAGGCCATTTTTCAGCCTGTGTTCCCATGAGAGGTAAATTTCCTTCATCTGATATGAGAAGTGACATTTTAAATGCAGTCACTGTAAATGTCACTACAGACAAAGGAAATCTCCCCTCCCATATACGAATATACGTAAGTGTCGGACAGAAAAAGACCAATGTTCACCTGTGCCTATCAGATACTTTCTACAGGTACCTGACTGGCTCCAATGGCCACTGAACATGAAGGTGAGTTTTGTTGCAGTGAGGTTTGAACCAACAGCGTTTGAGTTACTCACTGATAGAAATCGTCAGAGTCTGGATGCAATCCATAAGTATTCCCGTTCGCTCCCAGATGGAGGGCAGAGGTAGACGACTGTGCTGGAAAAAAGCCAAGCTCTTCGATTTCAGCGATGGGATCCATGACAAAGTCACAGCCGGCCATGTCTCTCCATTCCTCACCAGTGTGCAGGGACAACGTCCATCCTCTCTGCTCATCCTGCTGACCCCTGAGCAAATCAACGACAGGTAAAGGGTAAATGCCCGAGTACAGCTTGACACAAGCACATAGCCCTCGGAATACAGGAACACCAGAGGGCATGAAAGTAAGTGAAAAATGCTCCCTGCATCCCACTCCTTGCACAGACTATGCACTCTGTCATGGTTACCACCATACCCATTTCATTTGTGGGAAAGTTCTGTGCCTCCCAAAAAGTAATAGCTATCTCACCGTACATCCTGCATTATGAACAGGTACAAATGATATTTTAATAGGCTAATGGAATATTAGACTTTTATCTCTCAGGGGTTAGAATACAAAGGGGTGGAAGTTATGCACAGTTATATAAAGTTCTGGTTAGACCCCATCTAGAGTACTGTTTCAGTTCTGGGCACCACACTTCAGGAAGGATATATTGGCCTTGGAGCGGGTGCATTGCAAATTCACCAGAATGATACCAGGGCTAAAAGGGTTAAATTATGAGGACAGGTTGCATAGTCTAGGCTTGAATTCCCTTGAGCTTAGAAGGCTGAGGGGTGAACTAATTGAGATGTTTAAGATGATTAAAGGATTTGAGGAGAGTAGATAGAGAGAAACTATTTCATCTGGTGGAGGAATCCAGAACAAGGGGTCACAATCTTGAAGTTCGAGCTAGGCCACTAAGAGGTGAAGTTAGAAAGCACTTCTTCACACAAAGAGTAGTAGAAACCTTGAACTCTCCCAAAAAGCTGTTGATGCTGGGGGTCAATTAAAAATTCATGACCGAGATTGATGGATTTTTGTTAAGTAAGGGCTACGGAACCAAGGCGGGTAAATGGAGTTAGGGCGCAGATCAGCCACGATGTAATTGAATAGCGGATGGGCTCGAGGGGCTGAATGGCCTACTCTTGATCCTGTGTTCCTATGAGGTTTAATTTCATAAGGCTCCACAGCTGGTACAGAGCAGCTTTTGCAGTGAGAACCGAAGCTGTTGGATCCGTAACAAAAATCTATCAGGCTCAGTCTTGAAAGCTTCAGTTGACCCCAGCATCCACAGTCTTTTGGAGGAGAGTTCCACATTTCCACTACCCTTTGTGTGAAGAAGTGTTTCATGATACTCCTGAACCGCCTCGCTTTAATTTGAAGGTTATGCCCCCTTGTTCTGGACTCTCCCACCAGAGGAAATGGTTTCTCTGTATCGACTCTATCAAATCATTTTTACATTTTAAACACTTCGATTAGATCACCCCTTGTTCGTCCAAACTCAAAAGAATACAAGTCAAGTTTATGTGACTTAACCCTCTAAGGCCCGGTGTCAGTCTGGTGAATCTGCGCTGCAACCCTCCAAGTTGTTACTGGATGTAAAATTGTGAGCAACCGCCTGCGATTTGCCAGCGTGTGTGGCTGGTGGGCAAGGCTTGCCACCTATATATGCCGCAATTTAAAAATCGATCCTATTATAAGAACATAAGAAATAGGAGCAGGAGTAGGCAACACGGCCCCTCGAGCCTGCTCCGCCATTCAATAAGATCATGGCTGATCTGATCACGGACTCAGCTCCACTTCTCTGCCCGTTCCCCATAACCCCTTATTCCCTTATCGTTTAAGAAACTGTCTATTTCTGTCTTAAATTTATTCAATGACCCAGCTTCCACAGCTCTCTGAGGCAACGAATTCCACAGATTCACAACCCTCTGAGAGAAGAAATTTCTCCTCATCTCAGTTGTAAATGGGCGGCCCCTTATCCTAAGATTATGCTCCCTAGTTCTAGTCTCTCCCACCAGTGGGAACATCCTCTCTGCATCCACCTTGTCGAACCCCTTCATAATCTTATACGTTTCGATTAGATCACCTCTCATTCTTCTGAATTCCAATGAGTAGAGGCCCAACTTACTCAACCTTTCCTCATAAGTCAACCCACTCATCTCCGTGATCATCCTAGTGAACCTTCTCTGAACTGCTTCCACATCAAGTATATCCTTTTGTAAATATGGAAATCAAAACTGCACGCAGTATTCCAGGTGTGGCCTCACCAATACCTTGTTTAACTGTAACAAGACTTCCCTGCTTTTATACTCCATCCCCTTTGCAATAAAGGCCAAGATTCCATTGGCCTTCCTGATCACTTGCTGTACCTGCATACTAACCTTTTGTGTTTCATGCACAAGTACCCCCAGGTCCCGCTGTACTTTGGAGTGTGGCAGAATGTGTGGGGTGCCTTAGACACCCTTTTGGCACAGTGCAGCTGACTGTTGTGAAAGGGAGGGGACTTCTTTCATCATGACTGCGTTCTACAATATGACTTATTGCACAGAAATTTTACACATGAGTGTGTACAATTGATGATTTTTACCTGAAACACGCACAAACACTTGTGTGCAACAACACTGTGCTCAGAACTTAATCACAACACCACACTGGTGAGTAGACACATTGCATGGCTACTCTGACACGGTCACTCAGGATAATAGAAAATGCCCACAGAAGGACACTTGCTGAGACAGCTCACACAGGCTACCGAAGACAGTTGTAACGGGTTGTGTATGTGCTGGTGTGTCTGTACTGGAGTAACAGTACTGGGTGTATCTGTACTATGTGCACTGGGTGGGGGAGCTGGGTAAACAAGACTTTGTGAGGGCGAGAATATGGCAGGTTGAGCAGCTGTATTAAGCAGAGAAGCAGGCAACATTGCAAAGATGGAAGTAAGTAGTCTTGGTGATAGATATGATGTGAGTTTTGAAGTTCATCTCTGGGTTGAACAGTATGCCAAGATTTCACATGGTGTGGCTCAGCCTGAACAATTGGCCTGAAAGGTTGATGGAATCAGTGGCAAGGGAGCGAGCCTTGGCAATGTTGAATTAGAGCAAGTGAAGATGGTGACAGTAGCAAGGTGAACAGCAGGATGACAAGACAGTGAATGATTCCGAAAAGATAAGATTCTGTACTGGGCGTGTGCCTGTACTAGGTGTGTGTGCACTGGGTGTGTGTATGTGTAATGGGTGTGTGTGTATTTGGTGTGTGTGCATGTATACTGGGTGTGTGCCTATTGGGTGTGCGTATGTACTGTGTGTGTGTGTACTAGGTGTATGTGTGTACTGGGTGTGTGTGTTGTGTAATGGGTGTGTGTGTGTACTGGGTGTATGTGTAATGGGTATATGTGTGTACTGGGTGTGTGTACTGGATTTGTGGATACTGTGTGTGTGTGTGTACTGTGTGTGTGTACAGAATGTGCGTGTACTGGGTATGTGTACTGAGCATGTGTGTGTGTGTACTTGGTGATTGTCTGTACTGTGTGCGTGTACTGGGTATGTGTACTGAGTGTGTGTGTACTGGGTGTGTGTGTGTACTGGATATGTGTACTGGATTTGTGGGTACTGGGTGTGTGTGTGTGTACTGTGTGTGTGTGTGTACTGGGTGTGTGTGTACTGAGTGTGTGTGTGTACTTGGTGATTGTCTTTACTGTGTGGGTGTATTGGGGGTGTGTGTGTACTGGGTGTGTGCGTACTGGGTGTGTGTGTGTGTGTACTGGGTGTGTGTCTGTACTGGGTGTATGTACTGAATGTGTGTGTGTACTGGGTGTGTCTGTGCTGGTTGTGTGTATACTGGGTGTGTGTACTGGATGTGTGTGTGTATATTGGATGTGTGTGTGTATTGGATGTGTGTGTGCACTGGGTGTGTACTGTGTGTGTGTATACTGGGTGCGTGTGTGTGTAAGTGTACTGTGTGTGTGTGTACTGGGTGCATGTACTGGGTGTGTGTGTGTACTGGTTGTGTGTATATACTGGGTGTGTGTACTGGGTGTGTGTCTGTACTGGGTGTGTGTAGTGGGTGTATGTGATGGGTGTGTGTGTACTGGGTGTGCATGTACTGTGTGTCTGTGCTCTGTGTGTATGTGTGTGCAGGGTGTGCGTGTACTGTGTGTCTGTGCTGGGTGTGTGTGCGTGCTGGGTGTGTGTGTGTGCTGGTGTGTCTGTGTGTGCTGGGTGTGTGTGTGTGCTGGTGTGTCTGTGTGTGCTGGGTGTGTGTGTGTGCTGGTGTGTCTGTGCTGGTGAATGTTTCTTGGGTCCGTCTGTATCCAGTGTGTCTAGTTTGAATTTTCACATACAGTACCGGAACTTTAAAATCCAGCTGGCAAGCTCCTCCCCTGTTGTCCAGGACTCCACCTCTGTCGCAACGCTTTCCTCTGGTAAAAGGAAATAAAATTAAATGAAAAGGACCTCTGATTGAAACCCTACAGCTAGGTAACTGCATATGAACGTCATTCCAAGGAGTAGAACGGTGACTGGCGGGTGTGTATTGGGGGGGGTTGAGACTATGCCGCCGAGGCAGGAGCTGATCCATGTGTATGTGTAACGGTGAGTAACAGGGACTAAGATTTTGTAGTCAGGAAATACACATAGATTTAAGATTTATAATAGGCTAGATTTTCGCTCTTCTGCCGCCCCGTTAGTGCCCCTGAGGGGCGCCAATGGCAGCAGTAAGCACTTCTTGGCGGCCAGCTTCCAGCGTCGCACCGGGATATTCGGGGCCAGTTTTGACGGGGTGCAGGGCGTTACCACCCGGAAGTGGCGAGCCAGTGTGCATCGTCCCTGGATGTGACACCGGCTCGATTTTTGACTGACACCCGATCTGTAATGCTCCGTAGAGCACCCTGGTGGGACCGCCTGTGAAAGCGGGTGTTTCGAGTTGTAGCGGCCGCAGTGAGGTAAGTAATGTTGTCCTCGGGTAAGCGTGGTTGGGTTTTTTTGCGATTTATGTTGTGGTGGTGTGAGTTATGTATTGGGAATGTTTTCTGGTGTTTTTTTTCAGGTTTCCCCCACCCCCCCCGACCTCTCTTACGACACTCCATGTCCGGCTGTTTAGCTCGGGATTTTCGCTTGCTCAGTCGGCCTAGTGCCCTAAAAGAGGTGTGCAACGCCTCCCTTAGCATTCCACTCCAAACTCCAAACCCAGCTGATTAATTTTGCGGCAATCCATTTGCCGGTGCACAGTTTACCGCTCCACCCGGCACAACGCTCCAAGAGAGGCGCGACTGATTTTCTCTCTCCATCAATGTTTTCTATTCCATTGCATTGTCTGTAGAGTTTACATTTATATAATGCGTTATTACCTCACAGAGAAGCCAAAAATGCTTTACACAAACTGAATTACTTTGAAGTGCACTCACTGTTGTTGTGTTGGCAATTTCAGCAGCCATTTTCCACACGAGCATGATCCCACAAATAGCAATGAGATCAATGACCAGTGAATCTGTTTTTTGGTGGTGTTGGTTAAGAAGGAATATCGGTTAAGAGAATTCTATGCACCCCTAGAATAGTGCTCTGGGATCTTCAACGCCCACTTTAACCACCGGAACAGGCAAATGGGATTCTGGTTTAACACCTTATCCAAAGCATGTCAACTTGGATAATGTAGTACTCCCGCAGGACTGAACCGAAAGTGTAGTGTATGGAGAAAGAGTCAGACTGAACACTGTGAGTTCAAAGTAAAGTGTGGCCTTAGTCTTTTATTGCAGGTCTCCAGAGTGCCTCTCCAACCTGTGAAGCACTCTTAAATATCTCTGCTCCCAAAGGATTATGAGATCCCTTGGGACTCCAGGGGATGAGCCTTCTGGTGGCTGTACAGAGTATATACAAGTCCAGATACATAACAGAAAGGGATTCTCGGAACTCTCAGGAACACTCTAGGCAATCGTAAAGAGAAGACGCGTATGGAGGTGCGGAAGAGATTGCAGATTATCGCTATTTTTTCAAATGAATTATAAAATATGTGAATAAATCAGAGTCAATGATGTGACTCCACTCAGGTAAATACCATTGAGTATGTGGATATCCAGCACCATCTGTCCTCGCCTGTGATTGGCTGTCCATTCCAGCTGGGTGGGAGGGAAGGCCCTGACTTGGTTCTGTTGCATGGCGCCTAGGGCTTTATGTTGACACAAGGCCCTATATCCTTCCATGGCGTGATCAGACACGTACCTGTGTAAGAACAGGGGCAGAGTTAGTTGTTGTTATCCTGCGTATCATTCATGGCCTCAGTGTTACTGCAAAGCATGTGCACACTCAGGGGGATATTATCCTTTTATATTTTGTAAATTTCAGGGATATTAGAACTAAGGAATGAAACATTTTCCATTTCAGACATCCATTGACAATATTAAACACTCCCAGGGCACGTACAGCACGGGTTAAATACAGAGTAAAGCTCCCTCTACTCCAGTGGTGGACAAAACAGGAAGTGGGTCATTGGGCTCAATTTTCCCCAGTATTTGTGCCATTTTTTTTGGAGCAGGATGCTTATTCTGGCCTAACTTAAAAACCCCCAGTTTCCCCAATCAATTTGCACCAGTGTAACTCAGTTAGTTACGGATTTTTTAAGTCAGTTTTTTTTTTCAGCCTAAGTGGGTGTAACCAGCCACCCGTACCACCCACTGGCCATTTTGGCCAGCTGAGAGTTACTCCAGTTCTGATTAGGCCTGTCCTGAAAAACCTTCCCGAGAGTTAAGGAAATCGGCACAGGTAAGGAAAGCGGCGCAGCAGATGCCCGGACACACCGAAAGAATTGAAAAACACAAAGCAGCAACTTACCTCCAACCCCGCCCGAAGGCTGCCCAATCCCGCCCGAAGGCTGCCCAATCCCATTCTCAGTCCCCGGTTCACACACAGTCCGTGTCCCATTCTCTGTCCCTGGTTCACACACACAGTCCATGTCCCATTCTCTGTCCCTGGTTCACACACACAGTCCGTGTCCCATTCTCAGTCCCCGGTTCACACACACAGTCCGTGTCCCATTCTCAGTCCCCGGTTCACACACACAGTCCGTGTCCCATTCTCTGTCCCTGGTTCACACACACAGTCCGTGTCCCATTCTCAGTCCCCGGTTCACACACACAGTCCGTGTCCCATTCTCTGTCCCTGGTTCACACACACAGTCCATGTCCCATTCTCAGTCCCCGGTTCTCACACACAGTCCGTGTCCCATTCTCAGTCCCCGGTTCACACACACAGTCCGGTCCCATTCTCAGTCCCCGGTTCACACACACACAGTCCGTGTCCCATTCTCTGTCCCCGGTTCACACACACAGTCCGGTCCCATTCTCAGTCCCCGGTTCACACACACAGTCCGTGTCCCATTCTCTGTCCCCGGTTCACACACACAGTCCGTGTCCCATTCTCAGTCCCCGGTTCTCACACACAGTCCGGTCCCATTCTCTGTCCCTGGTTCACACACACAGTCCGGTCCCATTATCAGTCCCCGGTTCTCACACACAGTCCGGTCCCATTCTCTGTCCCTGGTTCACACACACAGTCCGGTCCCATTCTCTGTCCCTGGTTCACACACACAGTCCGGTCCCATTCTCAGTCCCTGGTTCACACACACAGTCCGGTCCCATTCTCAGTCCCCGGTTCACACACACAGTCCGTGTCCCATTCTCTGTCCCCGGTTCACACACACAGTCCGTGTCCCATTCTCAGTCCCCGGTTCTCACACACAGTCCGGTCCCATTCTCTCTCCCTGGTTCACACACACAGTCCGGTCCCATTCTCAGTCCCCGGTTCTCACACACAGTCCGGTCCCATTCTCTGTCCCTGGTTCACACACACAATCCGGTCCCATTCTCAGTCCCCGGTTCACACACACAGTCCGGTCCCATTCTCAGTCCCTGGTTCTCACACACAGTCCGGTCCCATTCTCAGTCCCTGGTTCACACACACAGTCCGGTCCCATTCTCAGTCCCTGGTTCTCACACACAGTCCGGTCCCATACTCAGTCCCTGGTTCACACACACAGTCCCCGGTTCACACACACAGTCCGGTCCCATTCTCAGTCCCCGGTTCACACACACAGTCCGTGTCCCATTCTCTGTCCCCGGTTCACACACACAGTCCGTGTCCCATTCTCTGTCCCCGGTTCACACACACAGTCCGGTCCCATTCTCTGTCCCTGGTTCACACACACAGTCCGGTCCCATTCTCAGTCCCCGGTTCTCACACACAGTCCGGTCCCATTCTCTGTCCCTGGTTCACACACACAATCCAGTCCCATTCTCAGTCCCCGGTTCACACACACAGTCCGGTCCCATTCTCTGTCCCCGGTTCACACACACAGTCCGGTCCCATTCTCAGTCCCCGGTTCACACACACAGTCCGTGTCCCATTCTCAGTCCCCGGTTCACACACACAGTCCGTGTCCCATTCTCTGTCCCCGGTTCACACACACAGTCCGTGTCCCATTCTCTGTCCCTGGTTCACACACACAGTCCGTGTCCCATTCTCTGTCCCTGGTTCTCACACACAGTCCGTGTCCCATTCTCAGTCCCCGGTTCACACACACAGTCCGTGTCCCATTCTCAGTCCCCGGTTCACACACACAGTCCGTGTCCCATTCTCAGTCCCCGGTTCTCACACACAGTCCGTGTTCCATTCTCAGTCCCCGGTTCACACACACAGTCCGTGTCCCATTCTCAGTCCCCGGTTCTCACACACAGTCCGTGTCCCATTCTCAGTCCCCGGTTCACACACACAGTCCGGTCCCATTCTCAGTCCCTGGTTCACACACACAGTCCGGTCCCATTCTCAGTCCCTGGTTCACACACACAGTCCGTGTCCCATTCTCTGTCCCCGGTTCACACACACAGTCCGTGTCCCATTCTCAGTCCCCGGTTCACACACACAGACCGTGTCCCATTCTCTGTCCCTGGTTCACACACACAGTCCGTGTCCCATTCTCAGTCCCCGGTTCACACACACAGTCCGGTCCCATTCTCAGTCCCCGGTTCTCACACACAGTCCGTGTCCCATTCTCTGTCCCCGGTTCACACACACAGTCCGTGTCCCATTCTCAGTCCCCGGTTCTCACACACAGTCCGTGTCCCATTCTCTGTCCCCGGTTCACACACACAGTCCGTGTCCCATTCTCAGTCCCCAGTTCACACACACAGTCCGTGTCCCATTCTCAGTCCCCGGTTCACACACACAGTCCGTGTCCCATTCTCTGTCCCTGTCCCATTCTCTGTCCCTGGTTCACACACACAGTCCGTGTCCCATTCTCAGTCCCCGGTTCACACACACAGTCCGGTCCCATTCTCAGTCCCCGGTTCTCACACACAGTCCGTGTCCCATTCTCAGTCCCCGGTTCACACACACAGTCCGTGTCCCATTCTCAGTCCCCGGTTCACACACACAGTCCGTGTCCCATTCTCAGTCCCATTCTCAGTCCCCGGTTCACACACACAGTCCGGTCCCATTCTCAGTCCCCGGTTCACACACACAGTCCGGTCCCATTCTCTGTCCCCGGTTCACACACACAGTCCGTGTCCCATTCTCTGTCCCATTCTCAGTCCCTGGTTCTCACACACAGTCCGGTCCCATTCTCTGTCCCCGGTTCACACACACAGTCCGGTCCCATTCTCAGTCCCCGGTTCACACACACAGTCCGTGTCCCATTCTCAGTCCCCGGTTCTCACACACAGTCCAGTCCCATTCTCTGTCCCCGGTTCACACACACAGTCCGTGTCCCATTCTCTGTCCCCGGTTCACACACACAGTCCGTGTCCCATTCTCTGTCCCCGGTTCACACACACAGTCCATGTCCCATTCTCAGTCCCCGGTTCACACACACAGTCCGTGTCCCATTCTCAGTCCCCGGTTCACACACACAGTCCGTGTCCCATTCTCAGTCCCCGGTTCACACACACAGTCCGTGTCCCATTCTCAGTCCCCGGTTCACACACACAGTCCGTGTCCCATTCTCAGTCCCCGGTTCACACACACAGTCCGTGTCCCATTCTCAGTCCCTGGTTCACACACACAGTCCGTGTCCCATTCTCTGTCCCCGGTTCACACACACAGTCCGTGTCCCATTCTCAGTCCCCGGTTCACACACACAGTCCGTGTCCCATTCTCAGTCCCTGGTTCACACACACAGTCCGGTCCCATTCTCTGTCCCTGGTTCACACACACAGTCCGGTCCCATTCTCAGTCCCCGGTTCTCACACACAGTCCGTGTCCCATTCTCTGTCCCCGGTTCACACACACAGTCCGGTCCCATGAGAGAGAGAGAGAGAGAGAGAGACCCGAACCGGCGACCGAGAATCGGATCGGACCGGACCGGGCAGCCTTCGGGCGGAGTTGGAGGTAAATTGGTGCTATGTGTTTTTCAATTCTTTTATTGTGTTCAGAGGTAGCTGTGTGCTTCACTTTGCAGCCTCAGCTCACATTGTGTCCCTGGTTACCATGGCAGCACGATCTTTTTGGCGGAGATCAAGGCTCCACCCCCCTCGGGTTAGGCCACGGCAGAATGAAGTGATCCAACGGGAAAAATTACAACACTTTTTTTTTTGGCATACTTGGGGCCCCAAAAAATTGGGCGTAACTCTTCAAGTACGGCAAAAAAATGCTTTGGGGAAAATTGAGCCCATTGTCTCCGAGGCAGCAGGGGAGTCACAACCAAAAACAGACGGGACAAATCAAATCTGCTGTTCGCTGCATCAATGTGTCATTTCTATAACCTCCCCTTTCAAGTTTGCAAAACTAAATCAATAATATTTATACTGTGTGGTGCAGGACGCCTTCTGCTGTTTACAGCGGTATCTGCAGCACCAGATTCAGAAATGTCTAGAGCGAGAATTGAAATTGAAACTCAACCAGATCGAAGCGATTACGGGTAAATAGAAACTTAATATGTTATCTGCAGCTTGTAAATCAATAAAGTTACACACCTGAAACCTCAGTTTCTGCTCAGTCACTGCACCTTGAACAGTGAGTTACTCACGGTTTGTGGGTTCAGTTTCCATAAATCTGAGCAAACTTTCCAGATAAATGCACAATAACATAAATACTTGAAATATATAAATTAACATCATTGGCAGCATGACTTGGAATTGACACAATTGAACCGATTGGAAGTTTGTTTACTTAGAACTATTTATTGGTGCAGTTGCGTGAAAGGTGTTTGAATTCGGTGGGGGTACCGCTGGTCCCCCGGCCTAACTGGCCCAGACCCAATTACGTCAGGTCCCTGCCTTTTCTGGGAGTTTCATCAGTAAAGAGTTGGGGAGTTTCTAGCCCAGTGGTGGGCAAAATACGGTCCATGAGCTGTATCCCGCCCGCCAGTTCATTCTACCCCGTACACTGGACAGGACAGAAATAGAACGTGAGCTGGAGAACGAGCTGCACAATAGTCTGAGTCGAGTCATGGCTGCTCATCTCGCTGACTCTTTTACCAAAGAAAGAGACGGGTGCTGCGCCTTTATTGTTCTGGTACCCAGAGTACGACGGTCGGTGGTTCTCATCGCCGTCTTAGACACGGGAGTGGATCCTGGAGCACAAGGACTCCAGGCAATGGCACTGATTGTAGTTCAGGCCCTGCGAAGCCTTAGGCTCCCGTACTCAGCCCACTGAAAAGAGAACACCTCTCGTATTGGAGACCCCGCAGACTCAAGCCACTCTGCCAAACAGCCACGTCGACATTCAGCACACAATATAGTCGATCGAACAATCATTTCATTCATTTAGTAACAGTAGATTTTGTTATTGTACACTACATTTTGTGTATTTAAGATAGTATCTGACTGCTATCTGAATTTATGTTTATAAGTTATTGGAAGGGTCGAAGTGGGAGTGATGATCAACAGTATGATTTGGCCTGTTTCAAATTTACCAATTTAACACTGCTCTCGCAAATGACTTTCAGTGGGGTTATTAGTTCTTGCACGATTATTCGCTCGTTTAATTATTATCCCACTTAATTAGCATAGTGGAGACATAACTAAATGGACCTGTGTATATTGGACGCTGCATTCACTGTTTTTAATTTTAATGGTAGCTGCTGTTAACACAATTCATTTTATGTGTCGGCAATGTTCCTTCTAATTATTTTTCTGTGCGCGGTCCCTTTAAATTTTCTGCATGGTCTCCCATCCAGCGGCAGGAGCTGGTGAGCAGCATGTGTGGGACCTCGTGATTGGTGTGTTAGGGAGAATATTGCTGTGCAGCTCACCAAAAATTGTTAAATGGCCCTCCAGTCCAAATAATTGCCCACCCCATCAAACACTCCCAGGGTAGGTACAGCACGGGTTAGATACAAAGTAAAGCTCCGTCTACACTGTCCCATCAAACACTCCCAGGGCAGGTACAGCACGGGTTAGATACAGAGTAAAGCTCTCTCTACACTGTCCCATCACACACTCCCAGGGCAGTACAGCACGGGTTAGATACAGAGCAAAGCAGCCCTCTACACTACCTCAAAGGAGTGCCTTAAGGTTATAGGTCAGAGGTTGCATAGTGCAGAGCCCATTCTAGAGCACCGGTCCTATTGAGGCTGGAAGCACACCTTATCTCTCCTCACTTCCACACATCCTATCCCACAGGGATAATCTCATGGTGACTGACTTGTTTCCCCTTGTCTCTCTAGCCCGAGGGTACTGGGGCCAATTGCAGAGTGCCTACTGTCACCTCTACTGAGATCAGTTGACCCAGCACAGGCCTGCAATGGAACCTGGGATCTTGCTGCTCTCTGCAGCTTAATACTATACCAGATGGAATACTTACAAACTGAGCCACTGGGGAAGTTGTAAGGGGAATCTAGATAAGCACCTAAGAGGGAAAGGAATAGAAGGTTATGCTGATAAGCTGAGATGAAGAGTGGTGTGAGGAGGCTCGAGTGGAGTACAAACACCAGCACAGACCAGTTCGGCCGAGTGGCCTTGTTCTGTGCTGTAAATTCCATATCCTCTTTTTTTACTTTAAAACTTAGCCCTTGCTTGATCCCACCTCACGCTACACAGGCCAGAGATTGCTGGTAAATTATGTCATTCAATCACAGTAACTTAGGTACCGGAGCTGGAAGATCACTGTTCCGGTAATTTCCCATGGTACCCTTTGGTACTCCCTCCCACCCCAAACGAGACCGTGAGATTTGCTTACTTGAGTAGAGGCTTCTCCAGCTTGGGCGAGGGCCGTAAGCAGCTCAGGCAGGTGGCCATCAACAGACAAGCTCGCTGCCACTCCTCCATGTCAGGGTTCTTCCAGGTCTGGTTCGCCACCTGGCAGAAGATCTCATTCCGGAGTGTGGGATTTGATATTCCCTTCTGTGCAATAAAATTCCCAAGGATGATCTCCTTTCTGCCTTGGAGCAATTCATCTTGCATAAACCGCAGAACCTACAAAGAAGAGGGGGAACTTAAGAACTGCACGAAGCGTGAGGGCATTGGAGAGAGAGAACAACACTCAGAGGCTGACTGTTATAGGTAGAGCAGCACCGTTACAGACAGAGTCAGACCACTACAGTCAGACAGGGTGAGACTACTACTCAGACAGAGTGGAAATATACAAACATAGAAAATAGGTGCAGGAGTAGGCCATTCGGCCCTTCGAGCCTGCACCACCATTCAATAAGATCAGGGCTGATCATGCAACTTCAGTAGCCCATTTCTGCTTTCTCTCCATATCCCTTGATCCCTTTAGCCATAAAGGCCACATCTAACTCCCTTTTGAATATATCTAACGAACTGGACTCAACAACTTTCTGTGGTAGAGAAATCCAGACAGTCACAATTCTCTGAGTGAAGAAGTTTCTCCTCATCTCAGTCCTAAATGGCTTAACCCTTATCCTTAGACTGTGACCCCTGGTTCTGGAATTCCCCAACATCGGGAACATTCTTCCTGCATCTAACCTGTCCAATCCCGTCAGAATTTTATATGTTTCTATGCGATCCCCTCTCATTCTTCTAAATTTCAGTGAATATAAGCCTAGTCGATCCAGTCTTTCTTCATATGTCAGTCCTGCCATCCCGGGAATCAGTCTGATGAACCTTCACTGCACTCCCTCAATAGCAAGAATGTCTTTCCTCAGATTAGGAGACCAAAACTGGACACAATATTCCAAGTGTGGCCTGACCAAGGCCCTGTACAACTATAGTAAGACCACCCTGCTCCTATACTCAAATCCTCTCGCTATGAAGGCCAACATGCCATTTGCCTTCTTCACCGCCTGCTGTACCTGCATGCCAACTTTCAATGACTAATGTACCATGAAACCCAGGTCTCGTTGCACCTCCCCTTTTACTAATCTGTCACCATTCAGATAATATTCCACCTCCCTGTTTTTGCCACCAAAGTGGATAACCTCACATTTATCTACATTATACTGCATCTGCCATGCATTTGCCCACTCACCTAACCTGTCCAAGTCTCTCTACAGCCTCTTAGCATCCTTCTCACAGCTCACACTGCCACCCAGCTTAGTGTCATCTGCAAACTTGGAGATATTACATGTCCAAATCATTAACGTATATTGTAAACAGCTGGGGGCCCAGCACTGAACCTTGTGGTACCCCACTAGTCACTGCCTGCCATTCTGAAAAGGATCCGTTTATTCCCACTCTTTGCTTCCTGTCTGCCAACCAGTTCTCTATCCACGTTAATACATTACCTCCAATACCATGTGCTTTAATTTTGTACACTAATCTCTTGTGTGGGATCTTGTCAAAAGCCTTTTGAAAATCCAAATACACCACATCCACTGGTTCTCCCTTGTCCACTCTATTAGTTACATCCTCAAAAAATTCTAGATTTGTCAAGCATGATTTCCCTTTCATAAATCCATGCTGACTTGGACCGATCCTGTCGCTGCTTTCCAAATGCGCTGCTATTACGTCTTTAATAATTGATTCCAACATTTTCCCCACTGCCGATGTCAGGCTAACCGGTCTATAATTCCCTGTTTTCTCTCTCCCTCCTTTTTTAAAAAGTGGGGTTACATTAGCTGACCTCCAATCCATAGGAACTGATCCAGAGTCTGTAGACTGTTGGAAAATGACCACCATAGCGCCCACTATTTCTAGGGCCACTTCCTTAAGTACTCTGGGATGCAGACTATCAGGCCCTGGGGATTTATCGGCCTTCAATCCCATCAATTTCCCTAACACAATTTCCTGACTAATAAGGATTTCCTCCAGTTCCTCCTTCTCGCTAGACCCTCGGTCCCCTAGTATTTCCGGAAGGTTGTTTATGTATTCCTTCGTGAAGACAGAACCGAGGTATTTGTTGAATTGGTCTGCCATTTCTTTGTTCCCCATTATTAATTCACCTGATTCTGACTGCAAGGGACCTACTTTTGTCTTCACTAATCTTTTTATCTTCACATATCTATAGAAGCTTTTGCAGTAAGTTTTTATATTCCCAACAAGCTTCCCCTCCTAATTAAACCCTTTGCCCTCCTCTGCTGAATTCTAAATTTCTCCCAGTCCTCAGGACTGCTGCTTTTTCTGGCCAATTTATATGCCTCTTCCTTGGATTTAACACTATCCCTAATTTCCCTTGTTAGCCACGGTTGAGCCACCTTCCCCGTTTTATTTTTACGCCAGACAGGGATGTACAATTGCTGAAGTTCACTCATGTGATCTTTAAATGTCTGCCATTGCCTATCCACCGTCAACCCTTTAAGTATCATTCGCCAGTCTATCCTAGCCAATTCACGTCTCATACTATCAAAATCACCTTTCTTTAAGTTCAGGACCCTAGTTTCTGAATTAACTGTGTCACTCTCCATCTTAATGAAGAATTATACCATATTATGGTCACTCTTTCCCAATGGGCCTCGCACAACAAGATTGCCAATTAATCCTCTCTCATTACACAAGACCCAGTCTAGGATGGCCTGCTCTCTAGTTGATTCCTCGACATATTGGTTTAGAAAACCATCCCTATTACATTCCAGGAAATCCTCCTCCACCGTATTGCTACCAGTTTGGTTAGCTCAACCTATATGTACATTAAAGTCACCCATGATAGCTGCTGTACCTTTATTGCACGCATCCCTAATTTCCTGTTTGATGCCATCCCCAAACTCACTACTACTGTTTGGTGGTCTGTACGCAACTCCCACTAGCGTTTTCTGCCCTTTGGTGTTCCGCAGCTCTAACCATACAGATTCCACATCATCCAAGCTAATGTCCTTCCTTACTATTGCGTTAATCTCCTCTTTAACCAGCAACGATATCCCACCTCCTTTTCCTTTCTGTCTATCCTTCCTGAATATTGAATACCCCAGGATGTTGAGTTCCCAGCCTTGGTCACCCTGGAGCCATGTCTCCGTAATCCCAATTATATCATATCCGTTAACAGCTATCTGCGCAGTTAATTCATCCACCTTATTACGAATACTCCTCGCATTGAGACACAGAGCCTTCAGGCACTAACTACAGTCAGACAGAGTCAGACTACTACAGTCAGACAGCGTGGGACCATTACAAATTTTGACTGCTGCAGACAGAGATGGACCGTTGTAGAAAGTGTCAGACTACTGCATTCAGGCAGAATGGGATCATTACAGAGTCTGCCTATTACTGACAGAGTCTGACTGTTACAGGCAGAGTTGGACCATTACAGCCAGTGTCAGACTGTTGCAGAGAGACAGAGAAGCACTGTTACAGAAAAGGTGGAGCAGCAATATTACATGCCGACACTTACAGACAGAGTTGGATCATACAGACAAAGTCAGACTGTTACAAACAATGAAAGCAACACTGTTTTAACAGCACAGAGTGACCTTATCACAAACAGACCAAGGCAATACAGAGCATGTAAATAGACGCTGTGACTGACTTTTTAAATTGACATATCCAGGTATTGAGTACACCATTAAGGGTGAAAAGGATAAAAATGAAGATGAGGTAAATCAGAGAGCAATGATTAGTGTTAATATTTTGAAACGGTAACAATCCTATCATCGGATCAGCCCCTCAAGCCTATTCTGCTATTCAGTCAGATCATTGCTGATCTGTACTGCAACTCAAAAATCTATTGATCTCAGTCTTGAACATTTCATTTAACCATCAGCATCCACAGCGTTTTTGGAGGAGAGAGTTCCAGATTTCCACAACCCTTTGTGTGGAATATGTGCTTCCTGATTTTACTCCTGAACGGCCTAGCTCTAATTTTAAGGTTCTGCCCTCTTGCTCTGAACTCCCCCACCAGAGGAAATAGTTTCTATCTGTCTTATCAATTCTTCTAAACATCTTAAACAGTTCAATTAGATCACTGCTTAATCTTCAATACTCAAGGTAAATTAAGCCTAGCCTATACAATCTGACATAATTTATCCCTTTTAGCCCCGGTGTGATTCCGGTGAATCCGTGCTGCACCCACTCACTCATTCCGAGGCCAATATATTCTTCCTGAGGTGGGGTGCCCGGAACTGAATGCTACACTCCAGATGGGGTCTGACCAAGGCTCTGTACAACTGAAGCATAACTTGCTCCCCTTTGTGTTCCAGCCCCCTTGAGATAAATACCAACATCCCATTCGCCTTTTTGATTACTTTTTGTACCTGTGTACGAGCTTTTAGTGATTCCTGTACATGGAGCCTTAAATCTCTGTACTCTGCTATAGTTCCTCGCTTCTCATCATTAAGAAAATATTCTGATTTGCCTTTCTTAGATCCAAGGTGGGTAACCTCACACTTCCCCACTTTGAACTTCATCTGCCACAGTTTTGCCCCCTCATTTAATCTGCCGATATTCCTTTGTAACTTTCTGCTCCCATCTGCACAACATACTGTGGGGCCGACATTGCCCTGTGCCCCATTAAGGGGTGGTAACATTCCGGGCCGGGGTCAGTTATCGCCAGGGCCGGAAGTCGTTCCTCCTCTGCGCCCCTCAACCGATGTGGTGCGCTGTTTCAGGCTCTCCAGCTCGGAGGGGCGCTCCCGAGGCATCAGCGCAGCGTTGAGTCCAGTGCCCAAGAGGTCAGCACTACGTGGAAGTTCCGCGTAGCGCTAATGCACCACAATGCCCCTCCCCTTCTCTTCAGTTAAAGGGGAGGGCTGCTGCGGACTCTGCAGACCCTTTGGTGGCCAGCACTGAGCCACCAGGGACGCGCTCGACCGGGACAGCGGCCTGACACGCAAAGAAGAGTAATGGGGCACCCCTTAAAGGGGAGGCCTTTAGCACTCCGTTTTCAGTGCTGGGATGGTCGATCACATCCCTGGCCCAATTTTGCATCGGGGGCTGAACCTCCGGGCCAGGCACAGGAAGTCCCGGCCCCTGAAGGTTACCACCCCCATTCGGAGAGAAAGGCAATTTCTAGTCCTTAGTGCCATCTTCAAACTTGAATATACAATTCTCTGGGCTCATTATCACCAAGAAATAGGCAGTGTTTCGACTAAAAAAAGGTTAAGCTGCGTCACCTGCAAATTGTCTGGGATACATGCAAAATTAGATCGAACTCCTCACTAAATTGATTGTAGTCATGATTTTTGTCTAAAAACTCAAACTGATTGGTGTTACACTGAAAAGCTGGACCAATATCAGGAGCAGTCTTATTGCAAGTCATGATTGACACATTGCAGCACCTCATTGTCAGGATTGTTGTGTGTGCATCTGCCCCAACAGCTAACCAAACACTAGTTAGAAGACATCGTAGGAAACATGTCAGACTGGATACGGAGGGAGAGAGCCCGTAGGTTCTCCGATGATGCTCTGGAGGTTTTGGTGTTCGCAGTGAAGAGGAGGCGGGTGGTCCTGTACCTGCCAGGAGGATCTCGCCACATGTCTGCCGCCATATGTGGTGGGAGATAGCGGAACACGTCACGTGCAGCACTGTGGTCCCCAGGACGCACATCAAGTGCAGGAAAAAGTTTAACGAAGTCAGGGTGAGGAAAGATTTCAACAAAGGCTACATACCACCAACTGTACCAGAAGCTTTGCACACTATGGGGAATGGTAGCATAGCAGTAACATCACTGGACTAGTAATCTAGATGCCTGGACAATTGATCCAGACACACAAGTTCAAATCCCACCACGGCAGCTGGGGAATTTAAATTCAGTTAATTAAATAAATCTGGAATAAAAATCTAGTGTTGGTAATGGTGACCATGAAACTGCTGGATTGTCGTAAATACCCATCTGGTTCACGAATGTCTTTGAGGGGAGGACATCTGCCATCCTTACCCGGTCTGACATATGTGACTCCAGACCCACTGCAATGTGGTTGACTCTTAAATGGCTTAGCAAGCCACTCAGTTGTACACAACCACTACGAAAAACAATAATAAGTATAAAACCGGCTGGATCGACCTCGGCACAGACTGCGAACATGACAGTGGCACATCCAGCTCAATCGACCCTGCAAAGTCACCAACATCTGGGGACGTGTCAAAATGGGAGAGCTGTCCCACAGACTAGTCAAGCAATAGCCTGACGTAGTCATACTCACAGAATCATACCTTCCCAGACTCCTCCATCACCATCCCTGGGTATCTGTTCCACCGGCAGGACAGATCCACCAGGGGTGGCGACACAGTGGTATACAGTCAGGAGGGAGTGGCCCTGGGAGTCCTCAACATTGACTCTGGACACCATGAGGTTTCATGGCTTCAGGTCAAGCATGGGCAAGGAAATCTCCTGTTGATTACCACCTACCGCCCTCCCTCAGCTGATGAATCAGTACTCCTCCAGGTTGAACACCACTTGGAAGAAGCACTGAGTGTAGCAAGGACACAGAATATACTCTGGGCTGAGTCCTGAAGGACATAGCTGCCAGTCTGGGCCTGCAGGTGGTGAAAGAACAAGTGTCTCACCTCCTGACTCCCCAAAGCCTTTCCACCATCTACAAGGCACAAGTCAGGAGTGTGATGGAATATTCTCCACTTGCCTAGATGAGTGAAGCTCCAACAACACTCGAGAAGCTCGACACCATCCTGGACAAAGCAGTCCGCTTGATTCGCACTTCATCCACTCCCTCCACCACCGGCGCACTGTGGCTGCAGTGTGTACCATCTACACGATGAAGATGCACTGCAGCAACTCGCCACGGCTTCTTCGGCAACACCTTCCAAACCCGCGACCTGTACCACCGAGAAGGACAAGGGCAGCAGGCGCATGGGAACACCACCACCTCCACATTCCCTTCCAAGTCACACACTATCCTGACTTGGAAATATATCGCCATTCCTTCATCGTCGCTGGGTCACAATCCTGGAACAACCTCCCTAACAGCACTGTGGGAGCACCTTCACCACACGGACTGCAGCGGTTCAAGAAGGTGGCTCATCACCACCTTCTCAAGGGCAATTAGGGATGGTCAATAAATGCCGGCTTTGCCAGCGACACACACATCCCAGAATGAATAAAAAAAACACTGCTCAATGCACCACACCCCGAGCGCTCACCCACCACCAATCTCTACCTAGCAACACTCACACCCACACCTCACACCTTGCATACAATGACAGCTACTCAACTATGGCAAGCACATCACCCAAACACATTGCACCACACTCTCTGACACACTTCCCTTGCTCTTGCAGGCTGAGGTCGCTCACAATCGCTGGGAGCAGGAGTGGACAGGCGGGGTCCATGCCAACATTGAAGAGCTGAGCCAGCTGGAAAGTCGAGAGCTGGAGATCATTGGGCGGCAGGTCTGTGGCCACCGGCAATGTTGACCTCCCTTGGGGACAGCAACGGTATGTTCATTCCTAATCCTTCTTCTCAAATCCCACTTTCCCCTCAGCCCACAGTCTTTTCTCACTTTCCAGCTACTCATGCTGCATGCATGCATTTCTGTCTTCCCACCCTTTCCTCTCACCATAACCTGACTGTTGTGCCTTTCGGCTTTCAGATAATCAGCAAGCACCCGAGCAGCCTGTCTCCATGGGCACCACAGCGAGCGGAGGGTGGAGGAGAGGAGAAGGAAGAAACAGCGTCATTGCATCTCTCACTCGAAGACACCAGCTCAGATACTGGCACTACATGTTTTTGAGAGGCTAGTGTAGTAGCGGGATCTGCACAGGGGTGAGGCACCGGGCACTCATGGGCTGCAGCAAGGCCAGGGGGAAAAAGGTAGCTCGGGTGCCAGCTTCCCGGAGGGTGAATTCGCATGTGAGTTCTGCAGCACAGGACTCAGATGAGGACCTCTATGGGGAGGCCTTTAGAAGAAGGATGATGGGCATGCACACGGAAATGATAGATGCAATGGCAGGGCTGCCAGGTAGCCTCTCGGCAATGTCAAGGAACATTGCACGGGGCTCTGCGCAGAGCATGGAGCCCAGGATTTCCAGTATGGAAATGATGGTGCACTCCCAGAGAGACCATGGTGACCCAGAGGTGATGGCGTGCATGATGAGCGATGTTGCAGCACAGGCAGAAGCAACCCAACTTCTTAGCGCTGCAGCATAAGTTCAGACTGCTCTCGTGCAGTCTCAGCTTGAAGATGCCCAAGCTCTGGCTGCTACCATCGTGGTTGGGTCTACCAACGTCGACCGGGATTTTCAGGGTGTCGCAGCAGGCCAGCAATCTGTGCTACAACAGATTGCTGAGGATGCTGAGGCGCCGCCCCAGGGGAGCAGCAGTATGTTGTGGAACAGGAACCTGCTGTCTTCTCTCAGCATGGCAGCATTCCTGCTCTGCACCACTGGCACTCACTCCGGCATTGCCCTTGCAGCTGCCTGTCAGCCCAGACTGTTGCCGCACATGCCAAGGTGGTGCAGTCTACAGCCGAGCCTTCTAGGGCCAGAGTTGGTCAAGGTCGTCCTGCCAGGCCATCTGAAGTGTCCCGCACAGAAACTCAGCAGACTTCCACCAGCCCTGCTGCAGCCACTGGGGGAGTGCTACGTAAGAGCACGAGATCAGCAAAGGGCACACAAAAGACAGGCACTAAGGGATTGCACAGGGATGATTACTTAATAGTATTCATGTAAATTTGTGTCAGATGATTATAGATACATTTATTAATTGTGTTTGGAATCTTTTGTGGTGCCTCAATTCAGCTTTGTGTCTAGGAGGACGCTGATGGAATGATGGGGATGTGGTGAGCTCCGGGCATCTGGGCTTCATTCATACGAATCGGAGACTGATGAGCCAGTCACAGACAGCCCGTCTGGAAGGCCGATTGTCTATCTGCCTCCTCCCTCCCTTCTCGTCTCCTCTCCCTTGTCCTCCTCCTGAGGTGATCCCGCAATGCCTGGAGGCAAGGGTTGCGCCCTCATGATGGCCAAGTTGTGGAGCATTTAGCAGACCACCACAAAATGTGATACCCGCTCAGCCGAGTACTGGAAGGATTCTCCCGAGCAGTCAAGGCAGCGAAACCGTTGCTTCAGCAGGCCGATGGTCTGCTCGATGATTTTCCTGGTGGCAGAATGGCTCTCATTGTAGGAGTGCTGAGCACAAGTGTTAGGGTTGCGGAGGAGAATCAGGAGCCAGATGGAGAACGGATAGCACTTGTCTTCGACTAGCCGGCCACGAGCTTGACGCGGTGGCTGGAAGAGAGCTGGCACATCGGTTTGGTGCAGGATGAAGGCATCGTGGTTGCTGCCAGGATAGCGGGCATTGACATTGAGGATTCGCTGTGTGTGGTCGCACACCAGCTACACATTAAGTGAGTGGTATCCTTTGCGGTTACGGAAGTTCTCAGGATTGTGATGCGGTGCCCGCAAAGCCACGTGGGTGCAGCTGATGGCACCCTGCACCATGGGGAAGCTAGCTATCCTGGCAAAGCCACATACATGCTCGTGCTGCTTCTCTCTGGTGAGCGGGAAGCCAATGTAATCCCTTCTCCTGCTGTAGAGAGCCTCAGTGACCTCCCAGATGCAGCGAGGGACGGCGAACTGCAAGATATTAGATATGACCCCTGTTGCAGACTGGAAGGATTGGCTATGGGGAGAGCCGTGGTCGCCCTGGTCTGAGGCTGGAGGTCTGGTTGCAGGAGGTGGCAGAGTTCTGTGACTACCTCCTTGGTGAAGCAAAGCCTCCGAATACCCTGCTCCTCGCTTAATTGAAGGTAGAAGTGCTGTCAGTAGACCCGAGGAGGGTATGGTCTCCTGTTGAATGCCCGGATGGCCTCCTCCTGTCTTTGCGCACATGTTCCGTCTTTCTCGGTGGCTCCGCTCCCTCTGCCATAGATCCTGCTGGGTGAGGTCGACGGCCAGTACAGATCCCCATGATTTTAGCAAGTGTAGGACGAAGCGTTTCAAAAATAATGATGGAGTTTTATATTTTCCAGAGCACTCCCTGATACCAATTCACCTTGAAATGACTAAAGAAATCTCTTGCAGTTGCAGGAAGTAGCACACGGCCACTCAAACTGCATAACCCTGTCAGGTGCTAAGTTGGGAGATCGGGCATCAAGTGAGCGTTGCACACTCACTGACGTCCTGATCTTCGTGATTGCGATGTCCACGGTGAGCGAGTTTAGCGGCAGCGCTAGCGGCGACATGGATATGGCATGCACCGCTGGAACCGCCATCAGCTGCCGGTAGAACGCCGACTGGTGTTTTTGCATCATCTCCTAGCGCCAATGTGTGGCGCTAAACAGACAAATTTCACTCCCTCTATTCCTTCAAGTCATTTTATATATATATATATATGGGGATAGGCTGAGGCCCCAGTACAGATACCAGGAGAACACCAGTTGTTACATCCCGCCAATCAGATAATTAACCCTTTATCCTTACTCTGTCTCCTACCTCCCAACTCGTCAGCTGTGACTCAGTGGGCAGCACACTCACCTCTGAATCAGAAAGTTGTGGGTTCAAATCCCACTCCAGGGACTTGAGCACATAAATCCAGGCTGACACTCTAGTGCAGTGCTGAGTGAGTGCTGCACTGTCGGAGGTGCCGTCTTTTGGATGAGACATTAAACCGAGGCCCCATCTGCCCTCTCAGGTGGGTGTAAAAGATCTCATGGCACTATTTCAAAGAAGAGCAGGGGGAGTTATCCTTGGTGTCCTGGCCAATATTTATCCCTCAATCAACAGTAACAAATACTGATTATCTGGTCATTATCACATTGCTGTTTGTGGGAGCTTGCTGTGCACAAATTGGGTGCTACGTTTTCCACATTACAACAGTGACTACATTTCAAAAGTACTTCATTGGCTGTAAAGCACTTTGAGACGTCCGGTGGTGGTGAATGGTGCTATATAAATGCAAGTCCTTCTTTATTTTCTTTCAACCAATTTCCAACCCATGTGACAAGATTGTCTCCAATACTATGCAATTATATTATTGCTAATAATTTCTTGCGCAAAACCTAATCAAACATCTGTAAACTATCAATCAATCCGAGATTTTGCAGTGAAATGCATTCAATAATGATGCAGTCATGCATCTCAGGCAGTATGATCACCATCATATCATTAACTCTCGCACTGAAAGAGACCTCACAACTTGATTTCTGTTCCTCCATGCTCCTGCGCGAGGCTGTCCAACTTCATTATGACTGTTTTTTAACAAGCTCTTAACTAGTAACTTTACAGTATAATTTCCTTATACCCACTTCAAGCTGTGAACAGGACTGAGGGTTGGGTGATCACAGATCACTTTCTACCTGCTATGATCACCTGTTTACCCATCTTTACCTGCACAAGAACATTAACAGCCAGGTGGGGGGAATGGCTCTTGGTAACAGGAGGTTTGAGTTTTCAAAATCCAAGGGCTGCAGAAGGAAGAGAAAACTGAGGTCCTTGGAAAGAGGGAGGCAATGAGTTCACAATTGGCACAGCTTAGCAAATTGGTTGCAGAATGTGAGAGTTGGTACTCACCAGTTTGAAGAGTTCCACAGCTGCTTGTCTCTCTCTCCCCTCCAGGTGAGTGAAGGGTTGCTGTAGAGGTTGGTTCAGTACCTGTAATTGAGGGACCTGCACATGAGAGGAAACACAATTCATCACTTTGAATGATGTACATCTACTTGATATTTGTTTTTCAATTCTTCCCTTCCCTCTTGAAAGCTCTGACTTTTGCTAGGTGTAGTTCCACAAGTGCCCTGCATATAGCCATTCTTTATCCGTGGCCCTCGACCGTGATCACCTGGCTATTCAACTGTGGAGGGCATTGTGGTCGAGCCCAATCTTGTCTTCACCTGGCATCCACACAAATGCATTTCTCAGGGTTGCTGAGGCATCACTATTGCTGCCCTAGCTGATATTAGCAACTCAGAACATATGTGCATAAGAAATAGGAGCAGGAGTAGGCTATTAAGCCTCTCGAGCCTGCTCTGCCATTCAATAAGATCATGGCTGATTTTCTCAACCCCACTTTCCTGCACTGTCCCCATATTCCTTGATTTCCTTAATATGCAAAAATCTAGTGATATCTGTCTTGAATATACTCAAGGACTGAGCATCCACAGCCCTCTGGGGTAGAGAATTCCAAAGATTCACCACCCTCTGAGTGAAGAAGTTTCTGCTCATCTCAGTCCTAAATGGCCGACCCCTTATTCTGAGACTGTGACCCCTGTTTCTACAGGCAGAGGAAACATCCTCCTTGCATCTACCCTGTCAAGGCCTGCAAGAATTTTGTATGTATCAGTGAGACGCAGCACAGAGAGGGAACCAAAGCTTCTGGTCTGTATGGCTTTGTGCTACCTAGAGTGCAGCCTTTACTCCCTAAGCCATTAGGGGAGCTATCAAGTTTCAATAAAGAATTTTCTAGCCAGCAGGCTATTCTAGACACTGATGAGATCCTCTATGTTATCATCCATGGTATCACGTACTGAGCATCTTTTACTACCCAGATTTAAGGATCAGGCTTTGTGGCAATGAATATATAATAGATAAACAGGGACCTACCAATCTAAGCCATAAGCTGCCTCAACTGAATCCAAGGAAAAAGACCACATTCCTATTTGACATCTGAGTACATTTTACAAATGCTGCTCTCGGCATGGAGCCTCATACGTGGAGCGGCAAACCAGTCCCACCCACCCTTTCCCTCAATGACTATCTGTCCCACCTATGACAGGGACTGTGGTTCTCATATAGGACTGTATAGCTACCTAGAGTTAAAGCAAGTCTTCCTCGATTCCGAGGGACTGCCTATGATGATGATCACATATCTGGAGCGTTTATCGTGCAATTGTGGGCACAGCCTCCATGTAAAGAAAGAAAGACTTGCATTTATATAGCACCTTTTTAAGCCTATAGGACGCCCCAAAATGCCTCACAACCAATGAAGAACTTTTGAAGTGTAGTCATTTGTTGTATAGTTAAGCACGGCAGCCAATGTGCGCACAGCAAAGATGCACAAGCAGCAAATGAGATAATGATCATATAATCTGATTTTGGTGGTGTTGGTTGAGGGATAAATCTGGGCCAGTACTCCTCCATTTGTTGAATAGTGCCATGGCATCTTTTACATCTGCCTGAAAAGAGGGGACCTCGCTTTAATGTCTCATCCGAAAGACGGCACCTCTGACAGTGCAGCACTCCCTCAGTGTTACCCTGGATTATGTGCTGAAGTGTCTGGAGTGGGACTTGAGCTGCTTCTCCTGTAGTCATAATGATTGCTCTGCAGCATTAGCTGCCACTCTAAGAACTCGGGAACATATATTTGTGTAGTGGCGCTGAAGAAAGATGGGGTAATTTTATGAATTTGTGTTCCCAGAGCAGAGTTTCACCCACCGGGAGCACACATTGGATTTTAATATGAGCTCACAGAAGTTGCATTAACCTCAACAGCAACAACAACTTGTATTTATTTAGCACCTTTAACGTAGTGAAATGTCACAGGAGTATTATGAGATAAAAAATTTGACACCGAGCCGCATAAGGAGAAATTAGGGCAGGTGCCCAAAAGCTTGGTCAAAGAGATAGGTTTAAGGGGCATCTTGAAAGAGAAGTAGAGAGGCGGACAGAGATTAGGGTTTAGGCAACAGAAGGCATGGCCACCAATGGTTGAGTGATTATAATCGGAGATGCTCTAGAGGGCAGAATTAGAGGAGCGCAGACATCTTGGGGAGGTTGTGGGGCTGGAGGAGATTAGAGAGATAGGGAGGGCCATGGAGGGATTGAAAACAAGGATGAGAATTTTGAAATAGAGGCGATGCTTAAACCAGGAGCCAATGTCGGTCAGTAAGCACAGTGGTGATGGGTGAGCGGGACTTGGTGTGAGTTAGGACACGGACAGACGAGTTTTGGATGACCTCTAGCTTACGTAGGATAGAATGTGGGAGGCCAGCCAAGAGTGTTTTGGAATAGTCAAGTCTAGAGGTAACAATGGCATGGATGAGGGTTTCAGCAGCGGATATGCTGAGACAAGGGTGGAAATGGACAATGTTATCTTGGTGGAAATAGGCAGACTTAGTTATGCTGCGGATATGTAGTCGAAAGCTCATTTCAGGGTTACATATGACACCAAGGTTGCAAACAGTCTGGTTCAGTCTTGGACAGAAGTTGGGGAGAGGGATGGAGTCAGTGGCTAGGGAATGGAATTTGTGGCAGGGATCGAAAACAATGGCTTCGGTCTACCCAATATTCAATTGGAGAAAATTTCTGCTCATCCAGAACTGGATGTCGGACAAGCAGTCTGACAATTTATAGACCGAGGAGGGGTCGAGAGAAGTGGGGGTGAGGTAGAGCTGGGTGAAATCAGCGTGCATGTGGAAACTGACGCTGTGTTTCTGGCCGCCTCCTATTTCTCATCTACATGTTGCCCCAAGGGGGACACCAGAGGTAACGATGCGGGAGCGGGAATAGAAGCCGTTACAGGTGATTCTCTGGCTACGATTAGATAGATAAGAATGGAACCAGGCGAGTGCAGTCCCACCCAGCTGGACGATGGTGGAGAGGCGTTGGAGGAGGATGGAGTGGTCAACAATGTCAAAGGCTGCAGACAGGTCGAGAAGGACGAGGAGGGATAGTTTGCCTTTGGCACAGTCACAAAGGATGTTCAACCTCTTTAACTAAAAAACAGCATTCTGCCTAAACTTTGCACAGGACATGGGTGGAGACTTCTCAGTAACTCGCGCTATGTCGTTACCACGGGGTAAATTGTTGCTGGGCGACCTTTTGTAATTTTTCTGAAAGGGGCATGTGAGACCTAGGTTCAGTGTGCACAAATCCAGGGAAATGTTCTTTCACTGGCTGTTCAGATCTGAAGAATAAATATGCACAGGCTCCAGTATATTTGTGAACTGCACAGTGAGGTCGCGAGGAGCTGCACCCGGTCTGCGTTTGTTCACAGCTCCACAAGGTTTCTCCATCTGCTAGCTTTGCAGGGCGGGGGAGGGGGGGAACGGTCTGTGGCAGAGGTATGGGATTAGAATAGAAAACTGCAACTAATCTCCACCATGTGCACCCTTTGGGTGAAGCTCCTTGCTGGGAGTGTGGGACTAGTCAATTTTATCTTTAGAATAGTAGCCCCTATTTTAACTGGGAATGGTTACAAGCCCAAGGTTAAGGGGGCATGAATTCATCCTTGAGATGAATGCAGTTAAGATATAAGTTCTTTACACAGGGATATGGCATAGCCCTGGCCTAGAGGCAATGAAAACTTTTGAATTTTAACAGCATGATTAATTTATTGGCAGATAGGGTTGGTGAACAGTATCTGAGGTAAAGTGGGAAGATGCTTTTTGCGATCTTTGAGACAGGCCCAACAGATGGATGGAGGTGGTTGTTTTCACTCCTGTCCAAACCTATATTCCCAAATAAATATGTGTGCGCGGAGGGGAGAAAAGTTTAAAAATGTCTAATGATATGTCATGGTAACCATGGCCTCTTTTGGGCTTGCCTTGGTGTCTTTTGATATTGGCTAGATTTATTCTCTGTTTTTGCCTCCCTCAGGAGTTAACATTACTAGCAGTGGAAGAAGGTGATGTACAAGGTAGCATTACATAATGGGCTGACTCAGTGATGAGCCTGAGGCCCCTACCCTTTCTTTTTGTATGTGTGTCTATATTAGTACATGTCCATCCATCTTCCATTTATCCATCTCTCTATGTACCTAACTTTCCTCACTCCTACTGAATATCTGGGACCGCGTTACAAAGTTATAACCAAATCAAGGCACTCGGGTGAATCCTGGCCCCGGACAGCAGTGATCACCAAACTTACTTAGGCTGGGCTTCACCAAGGCAATTACCATAGCCTTTTCATGATCCAAGCTCGGGATGCTGGGACTGGGCAGTCTGCAACAATGTCTGTAACCTTACACTGTCATCATTCTCACTGTCCTTTACTTCTGATTCGCAATTGCTTCCATCAGTTCTGTTTCCTTCTCCTACTTCACTTCTTTTTCCTCTCTCTCTTCCCCCTGTTTCACTCTCAGCAAAGGTTAGTTACAGAGTATATTTCCCAGTATATTGCTTGTTCTACACTGTCCCATCAAATACATCCAGGGCAGGGACAGAATGGGTTAGATTAGAGTAAAGCTCCCTCTATACTGTCCCATCAAACAATCTGGCACGGGTTAGATACAGACAAAAGCTGCCACTGCACTGGCCCATCAAACACTCCCAGGGCAAGTACAGCATGGGCTAGATATAGAGTAAAGCTTGCTCTACACTGTCCCATCAAACACTCCCAGGGCAGGTACAGCACGGGGTTAGATACAGAGTAAAGCTCCCTCTACACTGTCCCATCAAACACTCCCAGGGCAGGTACAGCACGGGGTTAGATACAGAGTAAAGCTCCCTCCCAACTGTCACATCAAACACTCCCAGGTCAAATATGGCATGGGTTAGATACAAAGTAAAGCTCTCTCCACACTGTCCCATCAAACACTCCCAGGGCAGGTACAACACGAGTTAGGTACAGAGTAAAGCTCCCTCTACACTGTCACATCAAACACTTCAAGGGTAGGGACAGCAAGGGTTAGATACAGAGTAATGCTCTCTCTACACTGTCCCACCAAACACTCCCAGGTCAAGTACAGCATGGATTAGATACAGAAAAAAGCTTGTTCTACACTGTCCCATCAAACACTCCCAGGACAGGTCTGGTCTTGGTAGTCTGTCGTATCCAACAAAGACGTTGATGTGCTAATCATCAATGGCATGTGTCTTCAAGTGGCTGTATAGGCCAATTCGGGATGCACATAGTCTCTTGCACGTCGGACAAGGGAAGTTCGATGTGCCTGATGCTGACAGTACTGCCACCTGATGTCGTCTATCTCTAGTGTCCTGCAGGCGTTGACATCGGCTTTCTTCAAAGGTCTGGCAGGCAGTCCTCATGAGGGTTTGCCACTGGATTTTATTAGCTGCTGTATTCTCGAGGTCCTTTGGTCGGATGCCACAGTACTGGAGGTTAGTCTTGATGCAATCTTTGTAGCGTTTGCGGGGGCGCCCCTGGTATCTTTGACCTTCGCAGAGCTCGCCGTGAAGAAGCTGAGGGGTCCTTGACTCATCCATGCGGATGACATGTCCAGCCCACCGGAACTGGGCTCGCATGATCATCACCTCGATGCTAGTTGATTGTGCTCTCTCCAGAACCTCAAAGTTTGACACCCGGTCTTGCCAGCATATGTGGAGTATAGATCTGAGACTGCGCATATGGAAAACTTCCAACTTTTTGATGTGACGCCTGTAGGGTGTCCAGGTCTCACATCCATAAAGGAGAGATGAGAGAACGACTGCTCTATACACCAACAGTTTAGTTGACAGTCGGATGTGGTGGTGACTCAACACCTTAGTGCGCAAGCGACCAAGTGCCTGGCTGGCTTTGCAGATCCTTGCATCAATCTCCTTGTCCAAGGACCCATCACTTGATTTGGTGTTGCCAAGGTACTTGTAAGCTGTCCACTGACTTTAGTTGTATACTGTGGGAGCAGGTGCTGTGGTGCCAGGGGCAGGCTGATAGAGAACCTTAGTTTTACTAAGGCTGATGGTTAGGCCAAACAATTCTGTTGCCTCAGCAAATTTGCTGAGTATGAATTGTAGGTCACTCTCCTTGTGTGCCATAAGGGCGCAGTCGTCAGCAAAGAGTGCCTCTAGGATGAGTCGTTTCCATACTTTGGTCTTTGCAGCAAGGCGGCGGAGGTCGAACAGTGAACCATCTAATCGATATTTCAGGTAGACCCCAAACTCCAAGTCTTTTATGGCATAGTTTAAGACGCAGGTAAAGAATAGGTTGAACAGAACTGGAGCGAGTACACAATCTTGTTTCACTCCATCTGAGATGGCAAATGGGGCTGTGGTTGTGTCGTCTGAGAGCACTTCACCTGTCATGTTGTCATGAAACAGCTCAATGATGTGGACAAACTTCCTTGGACACCCAAGTTTCGTCAAGATTGACCACAGCGCTCCTCTGTTGACAGTATCAAAGGCCTTGGTGAGGTCAATAAATACAGCGTACAGGTCCATGTTCTGCTCAATGCACTTCTCCTGCACTTGTCTGAGTGCAAAGATCATGTCCGCTGTGCTCCGACCAGGTCGAAAGCCACCTTGTGTTTCTGGAAGATTTACTTCTGAGACACTAGCTATGAGTCGGTTCAATACTGTGCGGGCGATGATCTTTCCAGCAATGGACAGAAGCGATATTCCCCTGTAATTGCCACAGTCTGCTTTGTTGCCCTTGTTCTTGTAGAGGGAAACTATCATAGCGTCACGGAAGTCCTGTGGCATGTCTTCATCTTCCCAGATGCTAGTTATTATGTCATGAAAGGCTTCGAGAGTTGCTGGGCCTACTGCCTTGTAGATTTCGGCAGGGATTGCATCCTTTCCTGGAGCCTTTCCAGTACTCATCTGGTTGATGGCTTTCTTTACTTCGTCCATGCTGGGAGGAAGAACAAGATCTTCTTTGATAAGTTGCTGGGGTATGGAGTCAAGTGCTTCTTCGTTCACTGTTGAAGGTCGATTAAGAAGATTACTGAAATGTTCTCGCCACCTCTCATTTATGCCAGTCCTGGCTTTGATCAAAGTGCTGCCATCTGCTGAAAGGAGTGGAGTAGTGCTGGGTTTTGATGGTCCATAGACTGACTTGATGGCGCTGAAGAACATCTTTGTATTGTGAGTTTCAGCATAATGTTCCATTTCCTCTGCTTTCGTCTGCCACCATCTATCTTGCATCTGGCAAAGGTCTCTTTGTGCTTTGCTCTGCATGTGTCTGTAGCGGTCCCTCTTGGAAATTGAGGAAGGGTCATTTTGCCATTCCAGGTATGCTTTTTTCTTTTCATCCAGCGCCTTGCAGATCTCAACGTTGTTTTCATCGAACCAGTCTTGGTGTACCTTCTTTCTAAGTCTAAGAGTTGTCTTTGCTGAGTCTGTCACCATCTGTTTGAGCTTTGTCCACTTCTGTGTGGTGTTGCGATGAGCGGTCCGTGAGACATCAGCCTGTTATCGAGGTCATCCTGGAACTGCTCACGGTAGCACTGATGTTTCAGCCTTGCTGTGTTAAAGACACTCCTGCTCGGTTTTGGACGCTTGCGCTGAAGTGGAGCAATGTACAGCTGGAGAGTGGATCTGACTAGACGGTGATCTGTCCAGCATTCTGCTCCCTGCATGGCTCTTGTGATTTTTACATCCTTGATATCTCGCCTTCTTACAATGACATGGTCTATCATGTGCCATTGCTTAGACCTGGGGTGCATCCAAGTTGTTTTGTACTTGTCAGCCTGCCTGAATAGAGTATTTGTGATAGTCAAGTCGTTCTTCGCGCACATACTCAAGAGGAGGAGGCCATTACTGTTTAATTTTCCTGTGCCGTGCTGTCCAATGACTCCCTTCCAGTGCTTGCTGTCTTTTCCAACTCATGCATTGAAATCACCCAGGATGATCAACTTGTCCCCAACAGGTGTGGACCTGACCAGTTTGTCTCGATCTTCATAGAATCTCTCTTTCATCTCATCGGGACCTGGAAGGGTGGGTGCATAAGCACTTAGAATGGTGATGTGACGCTTGGCATTCAGGGGGAAATGCAGTTTCATAAGTCTTTCGTTAATCCCTTCAGGCAGATTCGGAAACTGTTGCATAAGAGAAGTCTTCACTGCTATGCCAACTCCGTGGATCCTGTTCTCATTCTCTGCCTTGCCTTTCCAATAGAAGGTGTAGCCGCTACCTAGTTCACTCCTCTGCAAGTTTTGTCTCTCTCAGAGCTGCTATATTGATGTTATAACGCTGCAGCTCTCTTGCAATAAGGGCAATTCTTCTTTCCGGTCTTGTAGTGTCAGCTCCGCCTAAGAGTGTGCGAACGTTCCATTGTCCGAGAAGAAGTTTTCTTGTGTTATGAAGTTTTCGACTGTTGCTATATTTTCAACCGCAGAATGGGTTCAACTGCCAGGTACAGCACAGGTTAGATACAGAGTAAAACTCCCTCTAGATGGTTCCAATAATGTTCCTTATCCCTCAACATTAGTGGAGCAACTTCTGCACACAGCATGACGTCGTTCCATTTTCCACCCAAGCAATTACTTTGTTTTTCTGAAAATACCAATGTAGTGCCAGGATGTGTTTGTTTTATGTTGGCATCCATCTGGAGTGGGTCCTGTTCTGTCTGCTCTAACTGTAGTGGCGCTGGTCTGCCATCTTTGGCTCTGAACACTACATTTTATTCTCACGAGGAGACATGTTTACTTCTCATGGGAAGGACCTAAATTAAAAGTAATTAATGTCAGTCGAGAAAAAGTACTTGGGGAAACTAATGGGACTAAAAGCCGACAAATCCCCTGGACCTGATGGCCTACATCCTGGGGTTCTCAAAGAGTTAACTGCAGAGATAGTGGATGCATTGATTGTGATCTTCCAAAATTCCCTAGATTCTAGAACGGTTCCAGTGGATTGGAATGTAGCAAATGTAACCTTGCTATTCAAGAAAGGAGGGAAGAGAGAAAACAGGGAAGTACAGGCCAGTTAGCCTGACATCAGTTATCGGGGAAATGCTGGAATCCATTCTTAAGGAAGTGGTAACAGGGCACTTAGAATATCATCATATGATTAGGCTGAGTCAGTGCGGTTTTATGAAAGGGAAATTGTGTTTAACAAATTTATTAGAGCTTTTTGAGGATGTAACTTGCAGGGTAGATAAAGTGGATGTAGCATATTTGAATTTCCAAAAGGCAGTCGATAAGGTGCCACATAAAAAGGGCTTATGGGGATGGGGTAATATATTAACATGATTAGATGATTGATTAACGAACAGAGAGTAGGGATTAACGGGTCATTTGCAGGTTGGCAGTCTGTAGCTAGTGTGGTGTACCACAAGGATCAGTGCTTGGGCCTCAGCTATTTACAATCTATATTAATGACTTAGATGAAGGGATCGAGTGTAATGTATCCAAGTTTGCTGATGATACAAAGCTAGGTGGGAAAGTAAGCTGTGAGGAGGGCACAAAGAGGCTGCAGAGAGATATAGACAGGTTAAATGAGGTGGCAATAAGGTGGCAGATGGAGTATATTGTGGAGAAATGTGAGGTTATTCACTTTGGTAGGAAGAATAGTAAAATAGATTATTTTTTAAATAGAGAAAAACTAATAAATGTTGGTGTTCAGAGAGATTTAGGTGTCCTCATACGGCAAACACAGAAAATTAGCATGCAGATACACCAAACAATTCGGAAGGCAAATGGCAAGTTAGCCTTTATTGCAAGTGAGTTGGAGTACAAGAGTAAGGAAGTATTGCTGCAATTGTACAGGGCTTTGGTGAGACCACACCTGCAGTACTGTGCAATCTTGGTCTCCTTATCTGAGGAAGGATATACTTGCCTTAGAGGTTCACTGGGATGAGTGGGTTGTCCTATGAGGAGAGATTGAGTAGATTGGGCCTATACTCTCTGAAGTATAGAAGAATGAGAGCTGATCTCAATGAAACATACAAGATTCTGACGGCTATTGACATGGTAGATGCTGAGAGGTTATTCCCCCTGGCTGGAGAGTCTAGGACTAAGTCTTAGGATAAAGGTTGGCCAATTTGTACTGAGATGAGGAGCAATCTATATTAATGAAGGGACCGAGTGTAATGTAGCCAAGTTTGCTGATGATATAAAGATGGGTGGGAAAGCAAATTGTGAGGAGGACACAAAAAATCTGCAGAGGGATATAGACAGGCTAAGTGAGTGGGCAAAAATATGGCAGATGGAGTATAATATGGGAAAATGTGAGGTTATCCACTTTGGCAGTAAAAATAGAAAAGTAAATTATAATGTAAATGGAGAAAAATTGCAAGTGTTGCAGTACAGAGGGACCTGGGGGTCCTTGTGCATGAAACACAAAAAGTCAGTATGCAGGTACAGCAAGTGATCAGGAAGGCAAATGGAATGTTGGCCTTTATTGCAAGGGGGATAGAGTATAAAAGTAGAGAAGTCCTGCTACATCTGTACAGGGTATTGGTGAGGCCACACCTAGAGTACTGTGTGCAGTTTTTGTTACAATCATAATAAAGGGTGAGGCTGAGTACTGTGTGTAATGAGCAAGTGTGCCCATTTAAAACTGAGATGAGGAGGAATTTCTTCTCACAGGGTTGTAAATCTATGGAATTCTCTGCCCCAGAGAGCTGTGGAGGCTGGGTTATTGACTATATTTAAGGTGGAGATAGACAGATTTTTGAGAGATAAGGGAGTAAAAGGTTATGGGGAGTGGGCGGGGAAGTGGAGCTGAGTCCATGATCAGATCAGCCGTGATCGTATTAAATGGCGGAGCAGGCTCGAGGGGCCAAATGGCCTAATCCTGCTCCTATTACTTATGTTTTTATGCATTTCTTCACTCAGAGTGTTGTGAATCTTTGGAATTCTCTACCCCAAAGGATTGTGGATGCTGAATCGTTGAGTATATTCAAGGCTGGGATCGGTAGATTTTTAGGCTCTTGGTGAATCAAAGGATATGAGAATCAGGCGGCAAAGTGAAGTCGTTGTCAAAGATCAGCCATGATCTTATTAAATGGCGGAGCAGGCTCGAGGGACCTTATGGCCTACTGCTGCTCCTAATGTTCTTAACCTCTCATTCTCCCTGTCTGTAAAACATTCCACAGATTCTTTTCCCACTATCAGGAGAAATATTTATTGTTTAATGAGTCAATACTCTGTCATAAACATTATATTACAAACACTTTTATGGATGTTATTGAAATGTAGATAATACAGACAGGAGGTTTAAGCAAATTCTGTGGGCTTTAGGATATCAGGATGTTCTTGGCACGCGGAAGTGACTGGTATATAGAATGGACTTCTGAGCAGAGTATTGGAGGCACAAACCCTTGGAATCATGAAAGAAAATGTTGGATGCTGTGTTCATAGAATCATAGAAATTTACAGCATGAATGGAGGCCATTTCAGCCATTGTATCCACGCCGTCCGGCCTCATCCCACTTTCCAGCTCTCGGTCCGTAGCCTTGTAGGTTACGGCACTTTAAGTGCGCATCCAAGTATTTTTAAAATGTGGTGAGGGTTTCTGCCTCTACCACCCTTTCAGGCAGTGAGTTCCAGACCCCCACCACCCTCTGGGTGAAGAAATTTCCCCTCATATCTCCTCTATACCTCCCCCCAATTACTTTAAATCTATGCCCCCTGGTTGTTGACCCCTCTGCCAAGGGAAACAGGTCCTTCCTATCCACTCTATCCGGGTCCTTCATAATTTTATACACCTCAATCAGGTCTCCCCTCAGCTTCCTCTGTTCCAAAGAAAACAGACCCAGCTTCTCCAATTTTTCCTTATAGCCAAAATTCTCCAGTCCAGGCAACATTCTTGTAAATCTCCTCTGCACCCTTTCCAGGGCAATCGCATCTTTCCTGTAATATTGACCAGAACTGCACACAGTATTCCAGCTGTGGCCTAACCAGTGTTTTATACAGTTCAAGCATAACCTCCCTGCTCTTGTATTCTATGCCTCGGCCAATAAAGGCAAGTATTCCGTATGCCTTCTTAACCACCTTATCTACCTGGCCTGCAACCTTCAGGGATCTATCGACCTGCACTCCAAAGTCCCTTTGTTCCTAAACACTTTTCAGTATCGTACCATTTAATGTGTATTCCCTTTCGTTGTTAGATCTCCCCAAGTGCATTACCTCACACTTATCCGGATTGAATTCCATTTGCCACTGTTCTGCCCACCTGACCAGTACATTGATATCTTCCTGCAGTCTACAGCTTCCTTCTCCATTATCAACCACACAGTGTTGGAGGTGGCTGTAGGAACTTTCCAGGGTAAGATGGGCCAAATGACCTTCCTCTTCCATATCTAGCTTGTGATCTAACTTCCCCACAATACTGATTACAGTTCCAGTAAAATGATTAACATGTTTACAATACACAGTACAACCTGCATCACATTAATCACGCGGGCTGTTCTAATTCTATCTCTAACAACGTTATCTGAAAAAAGCTTATCATCTGATGGTTATACCTCTAATCTCCAACTCTCTGTCACAACTTTTCTTCACTCTCTCTGTTTTATCAATACTATGATCATTGCAATGCTAAATGTTTCTTTCGTGTTCCTACTAAGCTCCAAATACCCCATCCTCCCTGCATCCTCGCTCTGTTGAAATCAAAGACTTGCTGCGCTGTCTCTTACTGCAGCCTATTCTTCCAAGGACCTTAAATGTGGAACTGCACCCCTCCCTCAGATAGAATGTGAAAAACTGCAAACACTGGCAAATTTTTATTTCACCTCTTTTCTTTGCTGTGTGATGGAGTCACTGGCTTCTGATGTGACAGCCCGAGAGTTGACTTGTCAGATTCACCGAGAGAATCTGTTTTTAACTGGACCTTGTTGGTGGCCAGCTTGGTAGGTTTGGTGGTCTTGCTATTGGGTAACTCTCCCATTGGGCTCCATTACTTTGGTACCCTAACTCTTCCATCAAAGCCGATTTCTCTAGTACTCGAAGTCTACCATCACAACCCAATACTCTAGTGTCCTAAGTCTCTGATTGAAGACCATCCCTCAACGACCCTATCTCTCCCATCGAAGCACATCTCTGTCGTAGTCTAGCTCTGCCATCACAACCTTTCCCTCTAGTGTTCTAACATTTTCATTGAAGCCCATCCATAGTGTCACAACCCATCCCTTGCGTGCCCTAACTCTCCCATCTGAGCCGATCCCTCCAGTACCCTAACTCTCCAATCGAGGGCCATCCCTCTAGTGCCCTAACTCTCCCATCACCACACACCCCTCTAGTGCCGTAACTCTCCCATCGCAGTCCATCCCTCCAGTATCCTAACTCTCCCATCAGACAATCCCTCCAGTATCCTAACTCTCCCATCACAGTCCATCCCTCCAGTACCCTAACTCTCCCATCACAGTCCATCCCTCCAGTATCCTAACTCTCCCATCACAGTCCATCCCTCCAGTACCCTAACTCTCCCATCACAGTCCATCCCTCCAGTACCCTAACTCTCCCATCACAGTCCATCCCTCCAGTATCCTAACTCTCCCATCACAGTCCATCCCTCCAGATTCCTAGATCAATCCCCCCATCCCAGGAATCAGTCTGGTGAACCTTTGTTGCATTCCCTCTATGGCAAGTATATCTTTCCTTAGGTAAGGAGACCAAAACTGTACGTAATACTCCAGGTGTGGTCACACCTGGACCCTAAATAATTGCAGTAATACATCTTTACTTTTGTACTCAAAACTTCTTGTAATAAAGGCCAGCATACCATTTGCTTTCCTAATTGCTTGCTGTACCTGCATGTTAACTTTCAGTGATTCGTGTACAAGGACCCTCTGAATACCAACATTTTCCAATCTCTCGCGCTTAAAAAATACTCTGCTTTTCTGTTTTTTTCTATCGCAGTGGATAACTTCACATTTCTCCACATTATATTCCATTTGCCATATTCTTGCCCAATCATGTAGCCTGTCTATATCCCCTTGAAGCCTCTTTGCATCCTTCCCACCGAAGTTTGTATCATCAGCAAACTTGGATATATTACATTTGGTCCCCTCATCCAAATCATTGATATAGATTGTGAATAGCTGGGGCCTAAGCACCGATCCTTGCGGTACCCCACTAGATACAGCCTGCCAACCCAAAAATGACCCGCTTATTCCTACTCTCTGTTTTCTGTCTGTTAACCAATCCTCAATCCATGCCAGTATATTACCCCCAATCCCATGAGCCCTAATTTTGTTTAATAACCTCTTGTGTGGCACCTTATCGAATGCCTTCTGAAAATCCAAACACACCACATCCACTGGTTTCCCCTTTATCTATTCTGCTAGTTACAACCTCAAAAAACTCTAACAGATTTGGCAAACATGATTTCCCTTTCATAAATCCGTGTTGGCTCAGCCCAATCCTATTATTATTTTCTAAGTGCTCTGTTACCACGCCCGTAATAATAGCATTCTAGCATTTTACCCACTACTGATGTCAGGCTACCTGGTCTGGAGTTCCCCATTTTCTCTCTCCCTCCTTTCATAAATAGTGGGGTTACATTCGCTACCTTTGAATCAGTGGGAACCGTTCTAGAATCTAAGGAATTTTGGAAGATGACAACCAATGCATCCACCAGCTCTACAGCCACTCTTTTAAACCCTTGGATGTATGCCAGGAGACTTAGCGGCTTTTAATTTCTCCAGTACTTTTTGTTTACTAATGCTAATTCTTTCAGTTCCTCATTCTTGCTAGACCCTTTGTTCTCCACTTTTTCTGGGAAGTTCTTTGCGTTCTTTTCCGTAAAGACAGACATAAAGGGGGAGAAATTCACTACTGCCCCGTTTGGGGCACTAATTTTTAAAAGTTTGAAAAGTTAGCGCCAGGCTAATGATTACAACTTCAAAAGAAATTTGCTGCTTGCGCTCTGAGAAGGAAATGGAGCTCTAAATCAAGCACTCCACTTCCTTCTTGGAATGCTAATGGCAGCAGGCGGGGCGGAGACCTCAGCTCGGCTGTGCAGCGCTGCTGTGTTCACAGGGCACTTCCCTTCCTTAAAGGGAAGGGCCATCGCTGCAGGCTCCACAATATAAAAGGTACCGACCTGGATCACCAAGGGAGCGGTGAAACTGCGGGGTATCAGCAGAGTGCTATCACGGGCAGGGACCAGTGAAAAAAGCAGCACAACAAAGGCCTTCGTCATCGCCCCGGCAGCGGCTGGCCGCCCGATCCACGCCTCCTGTACCTGTCAGTGCTTTCGCCTGGCGCTGCTGCAGGGGGTGGGAGTGAATTTTGGGTCCAGGGCAATGTGCACGACGATGACGTCACGATCTTTGAGCACAGGAGATCGATGTGCAATGCCATAGCTCCGTCACTAAACTCCCACCCAATATGGCAGGAGTCGCTGTCAGCACCCTGCGCAGTCGCAAAGACATTTGCACCTCATTCGCGTACAATTTCTCCACCACTGTATTTGTTTAATTTCTCTGCCATTTCCTTATTCCCCATTATAATTTCTTCTCTCTCAGCCTGTAAGGGACCCATGTTTACTTTTGCTAATCTTTTCATGTTTACATACCTATAGAAGCTTTTACAGTTTAGTTTTATGTCTCTTGCTAGTTTACTCTCGTTCTATTTTCCTCATTCTTTATCAATTTCTTGGTCCTCCTTTGCTGAATTCTAAAATCCTCCCAATCCTAAGGCTTACCACTCTTTTTGACAACATTAGAAGCCTCTTCCTTTGATCTAATGCTATCTTTAACTTCTCTTGTTAGCCACGGTTGGACCACTTTTCCTGTGGGGTTTTTGTGCCTGAAAGGAATGTATATTTGTTGTAAATTATGTGTAATACTTTAAATGCTAGCCACTGTTTGTCTACCTTCATTCCTTTTAATGTAGTTTCCCAATCTACCTTAGCCAACTCGCCCCTCATACCTATGTAGTTTGCTTTGTTCAGATTTAAGACCCTAGTTTCGCATTTAACGAAATCACTTTCAAACTCAATATAAAATTCTATCATATTATGGTAATTCTTCCCTAAAGGCCCCTTTACTACGTTTATTAATTAACCCTTTCTCATTGCACAATACTAGATCTAAAATAGCCTGTTCCCATGTTGGATCCTCAACATACTGATCTCGAAAATTATCTTGTATACATTCCATGAATTTGTCCTATGGCTGTAATTATAATGATCCTCAGCCTCATTACCTGGTGTCCTCAAGGGTATCACTGGGGGTTTGGGTGAGAGTAATAGCTTGGTCATGGTAGAACTGCTTTGTGGTATTGTTGCAGGGTGTGGGAGGGGTGGGGGGAAGTTAGTCCAGCATCTGGGAGTCATATGGGTGCAAGTTAAGTAAATCTGGCCATTATGAGGCCATCCTGGGCCTCCCGAGCAGCAATGTGCGCCCCTGCTCATGCCATCTCCACCTCGGTTTCGTCCTCCTCTCCTCATGTTCCACCTGTTCCTCCTCCTTTGAATAAGCTGTACGCTCTGCGCCTTGCTCCTCGTGCAGCTCCAATTCTTGCTGCTGCACTATGTTGTGCAGCGCGCAGCATGCAACGATGATTCTGGAGACCCTGACGAGTGCCGCTTGAAGGGCTCCTCCAGATCTGTCAAGGCATCTGAAGCGCATCTTCATCGTGACGCGTGCTTGCTCTGTGACACATCTGGTGAACCGTTATGGCTGTCATTGTAATGCTCCTCGGCCTCATTACTTGGCCTCCTCGAGAGATTCATCAGCCACGTTTTCAGTGGATAGCCTTGTTTCCAAGTAGCCAGCTGGTAAGTCTGTTTGGAGCTGCGAAGAGTTGAGGGCAGGTGGACTGGCACAAAGTGATGGCTGCCAGGGAATCTGGTGCACACATGCATGGTGATTTATTTATTCGTTCCTAGGATGTGGGTGTCCCTGGCAAGACCATTATTTAATGTCCAGATTTTTGAGCAATAAGGGAGTGAAGATTATGGGGTGCTGGCAGGGAAGTGCAGCTGAGCCCAGGATCAGATCAGCCATGATCTTATTAAATGGTGGAGCAGGCTCGAGGGGCCAAATATCCGACTCCTGCTCCTATTTATTTGTATTTTCCAGCTGTCACTTAATGGACTTGCACAGTGTCAACTGAGCTTTTGCCCGAGGTGCGAGGATCATGTGCGTAAAATGTTAAAGCCAAAATCTGATGTTAAAAGCCTCTTGAGGGTCTCTCAACAAGCAGTAAAGTACTTCAATGAGGTGGCCCGGCACACCTGGGTGGGTCTGTGACATGCAGGGAAACGCGCCCGAGTTAAATGCAGAAGTGGGCAGGGTGACGGTGGGTTCCTGACACACTGGCAATTTCCCCAATTGTAACTGCCGACCTGCCCCAAAACTCGGCACTGGGAAAATTCCCAGTCCCAATTCACCCCTCCAACACCCCCCTGTCATCTTCTCCGGTATCAGTCTAGGATTCCAGTGTTTGTTACTCTACCTGAAAGTGCTGATTGATAAATTTACTGAAGGGGTGGCTGTTGATATCTGCAGGGAGTGAGACATTGATGACTGCCTTCACCTGTGGTGGCGATGCCTCAGCAACCTGATTCTCGAAGGCGGGCACCTGATCTGCAAAACAATAGGAGCACAGGGGAAGGCAATGAGTGTCATTGATCAAAGTATCCCAAGGATCAGTGAAACCAGCAATTGTGGAATTGGATACATATAATAGCTGATAGCTGGTGGTGTGAGGCAAGACAAATATAAAAAGTACAATCAGAGCATTTGGGGGGAATATTAACCTCCAGCAATGGGTTGGCTGGCGACAGGTGGGAGGTTAAAGAGTTAAAAAATCTGAATCTTGACTCCAACATTTACCCGTTCTGGTTTTAACGGAGGCGGGATGAGTAGCACGCAGCCAACCCATTCCCGGCTGGCAGGTTGGCATTAAATATATTGTAATGGCGCCCCACTGTACTAAATTTGAGTCTGGCTGATCGGGTTTTGCAGGTCTTGGAGAGCCAGGCAGCTGAAGGAAGGCGAGAACTGGTGTCTCCAGGGGGTTTGTGCTTTGCAAGTACACTGACAATCCACACCCCAATTAGACTGACATTCCACAACCCAAACACACTGACACTCCATTCCCCAAATACAGGAACATTCCACACCCCAAATACACTGACATTCCACACCCCAAATACACTGACATTCCACACCCCAAATACAGAAACATTCCACACCCCAAGTACAGGAACATTCCACATCCCAAATGCAGGAACATTCCATGCACCAAATACAGGAACATTCCACGTCGCAAATAAAGGAACATTCCACACCCCAAATACAGGAACATTCCACACTCTAAATACAGGAACATTCCACACCCCAAATACAAGAACATACCACACCCCAAATACACTGACATTCCATACCCCAAATACACTGACATTCCAACATTCCATATCGCATATACAGGAACATTCCACACTCCAAATACACTGACATTCCACACATCAAATACAGGAACATTCCACACCGCATATACAGGAACGTTCGACACCCCAAATACAGGAACATTCCACAACCCAAATACGCTGATGTTCCACACCGCAAATACACTGACATTCCACACCCCAAATACACTTACATTCCACACCCCAAATACACTGACATTCCACACTCCAAATACACTTACATTCCACACCCCAAATACAGGACCATTCCACACCCCAAATACACTGACATTCCACACCCCAAATACAGGAACATTCCACACCCCAAATACACTGACATTCCACACCCCAAATACAGGAACATTTCACACCCCAACTACAGGAACATTCCCACCCCAAATACAGGAACATTCGACATCCCAGATACAGGAACATTCCACACCCCAAGTACAGGAACATTTCACACCCGAAATACAGGAACATTCCACACCCCAAATACAGGAATATTCCACAACCCAAATACACTGACATTCCGCACCCCAAATACAGGAACATTCCGCACCCCAAATACAGGAACATTCCACACCCCAAATACAGGAACATTCCGCACCCCAAATACAGGAACATTCCACACCACTAATACAGGAATATTGCACACCCCAAATACACTGACATTCTGCACCCCAAATACAGGAACATTCCACACCCCAAATACAGGAACATTCCACACCCCAAATACAGGAACATTCCACACCCCAAATACAGGACCATTCCACACCCCAAATACAGGAACATTCCACACCCCAAATACAGGAACATTCCACACCCCAATTCAGGAACATTTCACACCCCAATTACAGGAACATTCCACATCCCAAATACAGGAATATTTAACAACCCAAATACACTGACATTACACAACCCAAACACAGGAACATTCCACACCCCAAATACAGGAACATTCCACACCCCAAATACAGGAACATTCCACAACCCAAATACAGGAACATTCCACAACCCAAATACAGGAACATTCCACACCCCAAATACAGGAACATTCCACACCCCAAGTAAAGGAACATTTCACACCCCAAATACAGGAACATTCCACATCCCAAATACAGGAATGTTTAACAACCCAAATACACTGACATTCCACAACCCAAACACAGGAACATTCCACACCCCAAATACAGGAACATTCCACAACCCAAATACAGGAACATTCCACACCCCAAATACAGGAACATTCCACACCCCAAATACAGGAACATTCCACACCCCAAATACAGGAACATTCCACACCCCAAATACAGGAACATTCCACATCCAAAATACAGGAAGATTCCACACCCCAAACACAGGAAGATTCCATACCCCAAATACAGGAACATTCCACACCCCAAATACAGGACCATTACACACCCCAAATACAGGAACATTCCACACCCCAAATACAGGAACATTCCGCACCCCAAATACAGGAACATTCTGCACAACAAATACACTCAAATTCCACATTCCAAATACACTGACATTCCACAACCCAAATACAGGAACATTCCACACCCCAAACACAGCATACCCCAAATACAGGAACATTCCACACCCCAAACACAGCACACCCCAAATACAGGAACATTCCACACCCCAAACACAGCACACCCCGAATACAGGAACATTACACACCCCAAACACAGCACACCCCAAATAAAGGAACATTCCACACTCCAAATACAGGAACATTCCGCACCCCAAATACAGGAATATTGCGCACCCCAAATACACTGACATTCCACACCGCAAATACAGGAACATTCCACACCCCAAATACAGGAACATTCCTCACCCCAAATACAGGAATATTGTGCACCCCAAATACACTGACATTCCACAACCCAAATACAGGAACATTCCACACCCCAAATACAGGCACATTCCACATCCCAAATACAGGAACATTCCACATCCCAAATTCAGGAATATTTAACAACCCAAATACATTGACATTCCACAACCCAAACACAGGAACATTCCACACCCCAAATACAGGAACATTCCACACCCCAAATACAGGAACATTCCACACCCCAAATACAGGAACATTCCACAACCCAAATACAGGAACATTCCACAACCCAAATACAGGAACATAACACAACCCAAATACAGGAACATTCCACATCCCCAATACAGGAAAATTCCACTCCCCAAATACAGGAATATACCACACTCCAAACACAGGAACATTCCACACACCAAAGAAATGGAACATTCCACACCCCAAAGACAGGAACATTCCACACCCGAAATACAGGAACATCCCACACACCAAATACAAGAACATCCCACACCCCAAATACAGGAACATTCCACACACCAAAGAAATGGAACATTCCACACCCCAAATACAGGAACATTCCACACCCCAATTCAGGAACATTTCACGCCCCAAATACAGGAACATTCCACATCCCAAATACAGGAATATTTAAGAACCCAAATACACTGATATTCCACACCCCAAATACGGGAACATTCCACACCCCAAATACAGGAACATTCCACAACCCAAATACAGGAACATTCCACAACCCAAATACAGGAACATTCCACAACCCAAATACAGGAACATTCCACACTCTAAATACACTGACATTCCACACGTCAAACACAGGAACATTCCACACCCCAAATACAGGAACATTCCACACCCCAAATACAGGAACATTCTACAACCCAAATACAGGAACATTCCACACCCCAAATACAGGAATATTGCGCACCCCAAATACAGGAACATTCCACACCCCAAATACAGGAACATTCCACACTCCAAATTCAGGAATATTGCGCACCCCAAATACACTGACATTCTACACCTCAATTACAGGAACATTCCACACCCCAAATACAGGAACATTCCACAACCCAAACACAAGAACATTCCACACCTGAAATACAGGACCATTTCACACCCCAAATACACTGACATTCCACACACCACATACAGAAACATTCCACACCCCAAACACAGGAACATTCCACACCCCAAATACAGGAACATTCCACATCCCAAATACAGGAACATTCCACACCCCAAATACAGGAACATTCCACATCCCAAATACAGGAACATCCCACATCCCAAATACAGGAACATTCCACACACCAAAGAAATGGAACATTCCACACCCCAAATACAGGAACATTCCACACCCCAAATACAGGAACATTCCACACTCCTAACACAGAAACATTCCATACCCCAAACACAAAAACATTCCACACCCCAAACACAGGAACATTCCACACCCCAAACACAGGAACATTCCACACCCCAAACACAGGAACATTCCACACCCCAAAGAAATGGAACATTCCACACCCCAAATACAGGAACATTCCGCACCCCAAATACAGGAACATTCCACACACCAAATACACTGAAATTCCACATTCCAAATACAGGAATATTCCACATCCCAAATACAGGAACATCCCACACCCCAAATTCAGGAAAATTCCACACCCCAAATACAGGAATATACCACACTCCAAACACAGGAACATTCCACACACCAAAGAAATGGAACATTCCACACCCCAAAGACAGGAACATTCCACACCCCAAATACAGGAACATTCCACACCCCAAATACAGGAACATCCCACATCCCAAATACAGGAACATTCCACACACCAAATAAATGGAACATTCCACACCCCAAATACAGGAACATTCCATACTCCAAATACAGGAACATTCCACATCCCAAATACAGGAACATTCCACACCCCAAATTCAGAAACATTCCGCACTCCAAACACAGGAACATTCCACACTCCAAAGAAATGGAACATTCCACACCCCAAACACAGGAACATTCCACACACCAAACACAGGAACATCCACACCCCAAATACAGGAACATTCCACACACCAAATACAGGAACATTCCACACCCCAAACACAGGAACATTCCACACCCCAAACACAGGAACATTCCACTCCCCAAATACAGGAACATTCCACACCCGAAATACTGGAATATTGCGCACCCCAAATACACTGACATTCTGCACCTCAAATACACGAACATTCCACACCTCAAACACAGAAACATTCCACACCCCAAATACTGGAATATTGCGCACCCCAAATACACTGACATTCTGCACCTCAAATACAGGAACATACCACACCCGAAATACAGGAACATTCCACACCCCAAATACACTGACATTCCACACCCCAAATACAGGAACATTCCACACCGCAAATACAGGAACATTCCACACCACAAAGAAATGGAACATTCCACAGCCCAAATATAGGAATATCCACACCCCAAATACAGGAACATTCCACACCTCAAATACAGGAACATTCCACACCCCAAATACAGGAACATTCCACACCCCAAATACAGGAACATTCCACACCCCAAACACAGGAACATTCCACACCCCAAATACAGGAACATTCCACAACCCAAATACACTGACGTTCCACACTCTAAATACACTGACATTCCACACCCCAAATACAGGAACATTCCACACCACAAAGAAATGGAACATTCCACAGCCCAAATAAAGGAATATCCACACCCCAAATACAGGAACATTCCACACCTCAAATACAGGAACATTCCATACCACAAACACAGGAACATTCCACACCCCAAGTACAGGAACATTCCACACCCCCAATACAGGAACATTCCACACCCCAAATACAGGAATATTGCGCACCCCAAATACACTGACATTTCAAACTCCAAATACAGGAACATGCCACACACCGAACACAGGAATAAACCACACCACAAATACAGGAACATTCCACGCCTCAAACACAGGAACATTCCACACCCCAAATACAGGAACATTCCACAACCCAAATACACTGACGTTCCACACTCTAAATACACTGACATTCCACACCCCAAATACAGGAACATTCCACACCCCAAACACAGGAACATTCCACACCCCAAATCCAGGAACATTCCGCACTCCAAATACAGGAACATTCCACACCCCAAATACAGGAACATTCCACACCCCAAATACACTGACATTCCACACCCCAAATATAGGAACATTCCACACCCCAAATACAGGAACATTCCACACCCCAAATACACTGACATTCCACACCCCAAATATAGGAACATTCCACACCCCAAATACAGGAACATTCCACACCCCAAATACACTGACATTCCACACCCCAAATACAGGAACATTCCACACCCCAAATTCAGGAACATTCCACACCCCAAAGAAATGGAACATTCCACACCCCAAATTTAGGAACATTCCACACCCCAAACACAGGAACATTCCACATCCCAAATACAGGAATATTTAACAACCCAAATACACTGACATTCCACAACCCAAACACAGGAACATTCCACACCCCAAATACAGGAACATTCCACACCCCATATACAGGAACATTCCACACCCCAAATACAGGAACATTTCACACCCCAAATACAGGAACATTCCACATCCCAAATACAGAAATATTTAACAACCCAAATACACTGACATTCCACACCCCAAATATAGGAACATTCCACACCCCAAATACAGGAACATTCCACAACCCAAATACAGGAACATGCCACAACCCAAATACAGGAACATTCCACACCCCAAATACAGGAACATTCCACAACCCAAATACAGGAACATTCCACACCCCAAATACAGGAACATTCCACACCCCAAATACAGGAACATTCCACAACCCAAATACAGGAACATTCCACAACCCAAATACAGGAACATTCCACACCCCAAATACAGGAATATTGCGCACCCCAAATACACTGACATTCTACACCTCAAATACAGGAACATTCCACAACCCAAATACAGGAACATTCCACAACCCAAATACACTGACGTTCCACACTCTAAATGCACTGACATTCCACACCCCAAGTACAGGAACATTCCACACCCCCAATATAGGAACATTCCACACTCCAAATACAGGAATATTGCGCACCCCAAACACAGGAACATTCCACACACCAAATCCAGGAACATTCCACACCCCAAATACAGGAACATTCCACACACCAAATCCAGGAACATTGCACACCCCAAATACAGGAACATTCCACACCTCAAATACAGGAACATTCCACACCCCAAACACAGGAACATTCCACACCCCAAACACAGGAACATTCCACACACCAAATCCAGGAACATTCCACACCCCAAACACAGGAACATCCACACCCCAAATACAGGATCATTCCACACACCAAATACAGGAACATTCCACACCCCAAACACAGGAACATTCCACACCCCAAATACTGGAATATTGCGCACCCCAAATACAGGAACATTCCACACCCCAAATACAGGAACATTCCACACCCCTAACACAGAAACATTCCATACCCCAAACACAAAAACATTCCACACCCCAAACACAGGAACATTCCACACCCCAAACACAGGAACATTCCACACCCCAAACACAGGAACATTCCACACCCCAAACACAGGAACATTCCACACCCCAAAGAAATGGAACATTCCACACCCCAAATACAGGAACATTCCGCACTCCAAATACAGGAACATTCCGCACCCCAAATACAGGAACATTCCACACACCAAATACACTGAAATTCCACATTCCAAATACAGGAATATTCCACATCCCAAATACAGGAACATCCCACACCCCAAATTCAGGAAAATTCCACACCCCAAATACAGGAATATACCACACTCCAAACACAGGAACATTCCACACACCAAAGAAATGGAACATTCCACACCCCAAAGACAGGAACATTCCACACCCCAAATACAGGAACATTCCACACCCCAAATACAGGAACATCCCACATCCCAAATACAGGAACATTCCACACACCAAAGAAATGGAACATTCCACACCCCAAATACAGGAACATTCCATACCCCAAATACAGGAACATTCCACATCCCAAATACAGGAACATTCCACACCCCAAATTCAGAAACATTCCGCACTCCAAACACAGGAACATTCCACACTCCAAAGAAATGGAACATTCCACACCCCAAACACAGGAACATTCCACACACCAAACACAGGAACATCCACACCCCAAATACAGGAACATTCCACACACCAAATACAGGAACATTCCACACCCCAAACACAGGAACATTCCACACCCCAAACACAGGAACATTCCACTCCCCAAATACAGGAACATTCCACACCCGAAATACTGGAATATTGCGCACCCCAAATACACTGACATTCTGCACCTCAAATACACGAACATTCCACACCCCAAACACAGAAACATTCCACACCCCAAATACTGGAATATTGCGCACCCCAAATACACTGACATTCTGCACCTCAAATACAGGAACATACCACACCCGAAATACAGGAACATTCCACACCCCAAATACACTGACATTCCACACCCCAAATACAGGAACATTCCACACCGCAAATACAGGAACATGCCACACCACAAAGAAATGGAACATTCCACAGCCCAAATATAGGAATATCCACACCCCAAATACAGGAACATTCCACACCCCAAATACAGGAACATTCCACACCCCAAATACAGGAACATTCCACAACCCAAATACACTGACGTTCCACACTCTAAATACACTGACATTCCACACCCCAAATACAGGAACATTCCACACCCCAAACACAGGAACATTCCATACCACAAACACAGGAACATTCCACATCCCAAGTACAGGAACATTCCACACCCCCAATACAGGAACATTCCACACCCCAAATACAGGAATATTGCGCACCCCAAATACACTGACATTTCAAACTCCAAATACAGGAACATGCCACACACCGAATACAGGAATAAACCACACCACAAATACAGGAACATTCCACACCTCAAATACAGGAACATTCCACACACCGAATACACTGTCATTCCACACCCCAAATCCAGGAACATTCCGCACTCCAAATACAGGAACATTCCACACCCCAAATACAGGAACATTCCACACCCCAAATACACTGACATTCCACACCCCAAATATAGGAACATTCCACACCCCAAATACAGGAACATTCCACACCCCAAATACACTGACATTCCACACCCCAAATACAGGAACATTCCACACACCAAATACACTGAAATTCCACATTCCAAATACAGGAATATTCCACATCCCAAATACAGGAACATCCCACACCCCAAATTCAGGAAAATTCCACACCCCAAATACAGGAATATACCACACTCCAAACACAGGAACATTCCACACACCAAAGAAATGGAACATTCCACACCCCAAAGACAGGAACATTCCACACCCCAAATACAGGAACATTCCACACCCCAAATACAGGAACATCCCACATCCCAAATACAGGAACATTCCACACACCAAAGAAATGGAACATTCCACACCCCAAATACAGGAACATTCCATACCCCAAATACAGGAACATTCCACATCCCAAATACAGGAACATTCCACACCCCAAATTCAGAAACATTCCGCACTCCAAACACAGGAACATTCCACACTCCAAAGAAATGGAACATTCCACACCCCAAACACAGGAACATTCCACACACCAAACACAGGAACATCCACACCCCAAATACAGGAACATTCCACACACCAAATACAGGAACATTCCACACCCCAAACACAGGAACATTCCACACCCCAAACACAGGAACATTCCACTCCCCAAATACAGGAACATTCCACACCCGAAATACTGGAATATTGCGCACCCCAAATACACTGACATTCTGCACCTCAAATACACGAACATTCCACACCCCAAACACAGAAACATTCCACACCCCAAATACTGGAATATTGCGCACCCCAAATACACTGACATTCTGCACCTCAAATACAGGAACATACCACACCCGAAATACAGGAACATTCCACACCCCAAATACACTGACATTCCACACCCCAAATACAGGAACATTCCACACCGCAAATACAGGAACATGCCACACCACAAAGAAATGGAACATTCCACAGCCCAAATATAGGAATATCCACACCCCAAATACAGGAACATTCCACACCCCAAATACAGGAACATTCCACACCCCAAATACAGGAACATTCCACAACCCAAATACACTGACGTTCCACACTCTAAATACACTGACATTCCACACCCCAAATACAGGAACATTCCACACCCCAAACACAGGAACATTCCATACCACAAACACAGGAACATTCCACATCCCAAGTACAGGAACATTCCACACCCCCAATACAGGAACATTCCACACCCCAAATACAGGAATATTGCGCACCCCAAATACACTGACATTTCAAACTCCAAATACAGGAACATGCCACACACCGAATACAGGAATAAACCACACCACAAATACAGGAACATTCCACACCTCAAATACAGGAACATTCCACACACCGAATACACTGTCATTCCACACCCCAAATCCAGGAACATTCCGCACTCCAAATACAGGAACATTCCACACCCCAAATACAGGAACATTCCACACCCCAAATACACTGACATTCCACACCCCAAATATAGGAACATTCCACACCCCAAATACAGGAACATTCCACACCCCAAATACACTGACATTCCACACCCCAAATATAGGAACATTCCACACCCCAAATACAGGAACATTCCACACCCCAAATACACTGACATTCCACACCCCAAATACAGGAACATTCCACACCCTAAATTCAGGAACATTCCACACCCCAAAGAAATGGAACATTCCACACCCCAAATTTAGGAACATTCCACACCCCAAACACAGGAACATTTCACACCCGAAATACAGGACCATTCCACACCCCAAATACAGGAACATTCCACACCCCAATTCAGGAACATTTCACACCCCAAATACAGGAACATTCCATATCCCAAAGACAGGAATATTTAACAACCCAAATACACTGACATTACACAACCCAAACACAGGAACATTCCACACCCCAAATACAGGAACATTCCACACCTTAAATACAGGAACATTCCACACCCCAAATACAGGAACATTCCACAACCCAAATACAGGAACATTCCACACCCCAAATACAGGAACATCCCACACCCCAAATACAGGACCATTCCACACCCCAAATACAGGAACATTTCACACCCCAAATACAGGAACATTCCACATCCCAAATACAGGAATATTTAACAACCCAAATACACTGACATTCCACACCCCAAATACAGGAACATTCCACAACCCAAATACAGGAACATTCCACAACCCAAATACAGGAACATTCCACACCCCAAAGATATGGAACATTCCACACCCCAAATTTAGGAACATTCCACACCCCAAACAGAGGAACATTCCACACCCCAAATACAGGACCATTCCACACCCCAAATACAGGAACATTCCACACCCCAATTCAGGAACATTTCACACCCCAAATACAGGAACATTCCACATCCCAAATACAGGAATATTTAACAACCCAAATACACTGACATTCCACAACCCAAACACAGGAACATTCCACACCCCAAATACAGGAACATTCCACACCCCAAATACAGGAACATTTCACACCCCAAATACAGGAACATTCCACATCCCAAATACAGGAATATTTAACAACCCAAATACACTGACATTCCACACCCCAAATACAGGAACATTCCACACCCCAAATACAGGAACATTCCACAACCCAAATACAGGAACATGCCACAACCCAAATACAGGAACATTCCACAACCCAAATACAGGAACATTCCACACCCCAAATACAGGAACATTCCACACCCCAAATACAGGAACATTCCACAACCCAAATACAGGAACATTCCACAACCCAAATACAGGAACATTCCACACCCCAAATACAGGAATATTGCGCACCCCAAATACACTGACATTCTACACCTCAAATACAGGAACATTTCACAACCCAAATACAGGAACATTCCACAACCCAAATACACTGACGTTCCACACTCTAAATGCACTGACATTCCACACCCCAAGTACAGGGACATTCCACACCCCCAATATAGGAACATTCCACACTCCAAATACAGGAATATTGCGCACCCCAAACACAGGAACATTCCACACACCAAATCCAGGAACATTCCACACCCCAAATACAGGAACATTCCACACACCAAATCCAGGAACATTCCACACCCCAAATACAGGAACATTCCACACCCCAAACACAGGAACATTCCACACCCCAAACACAGGAACATTCCACACACCAAATCCAGGAACATTCCACACCCCAAACACAGGAACATCCACACCCCAAATACAGGATCATTCCACACACCAAATACAGGAACATTCCACACCCCAAACACAGGAACATTCCACACCCCAAATACTGGAATATTGCGCACCCCAAATACAGGAACATTCCACACTCCAAACACAGGAACATTCCACAACCCAAATACAGGAACATTCCACACCCCAAATACAGGAATATTGCGCACCCCAAATACACTGACATTCTACACCTCAAATACAGGAACATTCCACAACCCAAATACAGGAACATTCCACAACCCAAATACACTGACGTTCCACACTCTAAATGCACTGACATTCCACACCCCAAATACAGGAATATTGCGCACCCCAAATACAGGAACATTCCACACACCAAATCCAGGAACATTCCACACCCCAAATACAGGAACATTCCACATTCCAAACATAGGAACATTCCACACCCCAAACACAGGAACATTCCACATACCAAATCCAGGAACATTCCACACCCCAAATACAGGAACATTCCACACCTCAAATACAGGAACATTCCACACCCCAAACACAGGAACATTCCACACCCCAAACACAGGAACATTCCACACACCAAATCCAGGAACATTCCACACCCCAAACACATGAACATCCACACCCCAAATACAGGAACATTCCGCACACCAAATACAGGAACATTCCACACCCCAAACACAGGAACATTCCACACACCAAATCCAGGAACATTCCACACCCCAAATACAGGAACATTCCACACCTCAAATACAGGAACATTCCACACCCCAAACACAGGAACATTCCACACCCCAAACACAGGAACATTCCACACACCAAATCCAGGAACATTCCACACCCCAAATACAGGAACATTCCACACCTCAAATACAGGAACATTCCACACCCCAAATACAGGAAGATTCCACACCCCAAACACAGGAACATTCCACACCCCAAATACAGGAACATTCCACACCCCAAACACAGGAACATTCCACACCCCAAAGAAATGGAACATTCCACACCCCAAATACAGGAACATTCCGCACCCCAAATACAGGAACATTCCACACACCAAATACACTGAAATTCCACATTCCAAATCCAGGAATATTCCACATCCCAAATACAGGAACATCCCACACCCCAAATTCAGGAAAATTCCACACCCCAAATACAGGAACAATCCACATCCCAAATACAGGAACATTCCACACACCAAAGAAATGGAACATTCCACACCCCAAATACAGGAACATTCCATACCCCAAATACAGGAACATTCCACATCCCAAATACAGGAACATTCCACATCCCAAATACAGGAACATTCCACACACCAAAGAAATGGAACATTCCACACCCCAAATACAGGAACATTCCATACCCCAAATACAGGAACATTCCACATCCCAAATACAGGAACATTCCACACCCCAAATTCAGAAACATTCCGCACTCCAAACACAGGAACATTCCACACTCCAAAGAAATGGAACATTCCACACCCCAAATACAGGAACATTCCACACACCAAACACAGGAACATCCACACCCCAAACACAGGAACATTCCACACCCCAAACACAGGAACATTCCACTCCCCAAATACAGGAACATTCCACACACCAAATACTGGAATATTGCGCACCCCAAATACACTGACATTCTGCACCTCAAATACACGAACATTCCACACCCCAAACACAGAAACATTCCACACCCCAAATACTGGAATATTGCGCACCCCAAATACACTGACATTCTGCACCTCAAATACAGGAACATACCACACCCGAAATACAGGAACATTCCACACCCCAAATACAATGACATTCCACACCCCAAATAAAGGAACATTCCACACCCCAAATACAGGAACATTCCACACCCCAAAGAAATGGAACATTCCACAGCCCAAATATAGGAATATCCACACCCCAAATACAGGAACATTCCACACCCCAAATACAGGAACATTCCACACCCCAAATACAGGAACATTCCACACCCCAAATACAGGAACATTCCACACCCCAAACACAGGAACATTCCACACCCCAAATACAGGAACATTCCACAACCCAAATACACTGACGTTCCACACTCTAAATACACTGACATTCCACACCCCAAATACAGGAACATTCCACACCCCAAACACAGGAACATTCCATACCACAAACACAGGAACATTCCACACCCCAAGTACAGGAACATTCCACACCCCCAATACAGGAACATTCCACACCCAAAATACAGGAATATTGCGCACCCCAAATACACTGACATTTCAAACTCCAAATACAGGAACATGCCACACACCGAATACAGGAATAAACCACACCACAAATACAGGAACATTCCACACCTCAAATACAGGAACATTCCACACACCGAATACACTGTCATTCCACACCCCAAATCCAGGAACATTCCGCACTCCAAATACAGGAACATTCCACACCCCAAATACAGGAACATTCCACACCCCAAATACACTGACATTCCACACCCCAAATATAGGAACATTCCACACCCCAAATACAGGAACATTCCACACCCCAAATACACTGACATTCCACACCCCAAATACAGGAACATTCCACACCCCAAATTCAGGAACATTCCACCCCCCAAACACAGGAACATTCCACACACCAAATCCAGGAACATTCCACACCCCAAATACAGGAACATTCCACACCTCAAATACAGGAACATTCCACACCCCAAACACAGGAACATTCCACACCCCAAACACAGGAACATTCCACACACCAAATCCAGGAACATTCCACACCCCAAATACAGGACCATTCCACACCTCAAATACAGGAACATTCCACAACCCAAATACAGGAAGATTCCACATCCCAAATACAGGAATATTTAACAACCCAAATACACTGACATTCCACACCCCAAATACAAGAACATTCCACACCCCAAATACAGGAACATTCCACAACCCAAATACAGGAACATGCCACAACCCAAATACAGGAACATTCCACACCCCAAATACAGGAACATTCCATAACCCAAATACAGGAACATTCCACACCCCAAATACAGGAACATTCCACACCCCAAATACAGGAACATTCCACAACCCAAATACAGGAACATTCCACAACCCAAAAACAGGAACATTCCACAACCCAAATACAGGAACATTCCACACCCCAAATACAGGAACATTCCACACCCCAAATACAGGAATATTGCGCACCCCAAATACACTGACATTCTACACCTCAAATACAGGAACATTCCACAACCCAAATACAGGAACATTCCACAACCCAAATACACTGACGTTCCACACTCTATATGCACTGACATTCCACACCCCAAGTACAGGAACATTCCACACCCCCAATATAGGAACATTCCACACTCCAAATACAGGAATATTGCGCACCCCAAACACAGGAACATTCCACACACCAAATCCAGGAACATTCCACACCCCAAATACAGGAACATTCCACACACCAAATTTAGGAACATTCCACACCCCAAACACAGGAACATTCCACACACCAAATCCAGGAACATTCCACACCCCAAATACAGGAACATTCCACACCTCAAATACAGGAACATTCCACACCCCAAACACAGGAACATTCCACACCCCAAACACAGGAACATTCCACACACCAAATCCAGGAACATTCCACACCCCAAACACAGGAACATCCACACCCCAAATACAGGAACATTCCACACACCAAATACAGGAACATTCCACACCCCAAACACAGGAACATTCCACACCCCAAACACAGGAACATTCCACTCCCCAAATACAGGAACATTCCACACCCCAAATACTGGAATATTGCGCACCCCAAATACAGGAACATTCCACACTCCAAACACAGGAACATTCCACAACCCAAATACAGGAACATTCCACACCCCAAATACAGGAATATTGCGCACCCCAAATACACTGACATTCTACACCTCAAATACAGGAACATTCCACAACCCAAATACAGGAACATTCCACAACCCAAATACACTGACGTTCCACACTCTAAATGCACTAACATTCCACACCCCAAGTACAGGAACATTCCACACCCCCAATATAGGAACATTCCACACTCCAAATACAGGAATATTGCGCACCCCAAATACAGGAACATTCCACACACCAAATCCAGGAACATTCCACACCCCAAATACAGGAACATTCCACACTCCAAACATAGGAACATTCCACACCCCAAACACAGGAACATTCCACATACCAAATCCAGGAACATTCCACACCCCAAATAACAGGAACATTCCACACCTTAAATACAGGAACATTCCACACCCCAAACACAGGAACATTCCACACCCCAAACACAGGAACATTCCACACACCAAATCCAGGAACATTCCACACCCCAAACACAAGAACATCCACACCCCAAATACAGGAACATTCCACACACCAAATACAGGAACATTCCACACCCCAAACACAGGAACATTCCACACACCAAATCCAGGAACATTCCACACCCCAAATACAGGAACATTCCACACCTCAAATACAGGAACATTCCACACCCCAAACACAGGAACATTCCACACCCCAAACACAGGAACATTCCACTCCCCAAATACAGGAACATTCCACAACCCAAATACTGGAATATTGCGCACCCCAAATACAGGAACATTCCACACTCCAAACACAGGAACATTCCACACCCCAAACACAGGAACATTCCGCACCTCAAATACAGGAACATTCCACACCCCAAATACAGGAACATTCCACACTCCAAACATAGGAACATTCCACACCCCAAACACAGGAACATTCCACATACCAAATCCAGGAACATTCCACACCCCAAATAACAGGAACATTCCACACCTTAAATACAGGAACATTCCACACCCCAAACACAGGAACATTCCACACCCCAAACACAGGAACATTCCACACACCAAATCCAGGAACATTCCACACCCCAAACACAAGAACATCCACACCCCAAATACAGGAACATTCCACACACCAAATACAGGAACATTCCACACCCCAAACACAGGAACATTCCACACACCAAATCCAGGAACATTCCACACCCCAAATACAGGAACATTCCACACCTCAAATACAGGAACATTCCACACCCCAAACACAGGAACATTCCACACCCCAAACACAGGAACATTCCACTCCCCAAATACAGGAACATTCCACAACCCAAATACTGGAATATTGCGCACCCCAAATACAGGAACATTCCACACTCCAAACACAGGAACATTCCACACCCCAAACACAGGAACATTCCGCACCTCAAATACAGGAACATTCCACACCCCAAACACAGGAACATTCCACACCCCAAACACAGGAACATTCCACACACCAAATCCAGGAACATTCCACACCCCAAATACAGGAACATTCCACACCCCAAACACAGGAACATTCCACACCCGAAATATAGGACCATTCCACACCCCAAATACACTGACATTCCACACACCACATACAGAAACATTCCACACCCCAAACACAGGAACATTCCACACCCCAAATACAGGAACATTCCACATCCCAAATACAGGAACATTCCACACCCCAAACACAGGAACATTCCACACCCCAAATACAGGAACATTCCACACCCCAAATACAGGAACATTCCACACCCCACATACAGGAACATTCCACACCCCACATACAGGAACATTCCACACCCCAAACACAGGAAGATTACGCACACCAAATACACTGAAATTCCACATTCCAAATACACTGACATTCCACAACCCAAATACAGGAACATTCCACACCCCAAACACAGCACACCCCAAATAAAGGAACATTCCACACCCCAAATACAGGAACATTCCGCACCCCAAATACAGGAATATTGCGCACCCCAAATACACTGACATTCCACACCGCAAATACAGGAACATTCCACACCCCAAATACAGGAACATTCCTCACCCCAAATACAGGAATATTGCGCACCCCAAATACACTGACATTCCACACCCCAAATACAGGAACATTCCACATCCCAAATACAGGAACATTCCACATCCCAAATACAGGAACATCCCACACCCCAAATTCAGGAACATTCCGCATCCCAAATACAGGAACATTCCACACTCGAAATACAGGAACATTCCACACACCAAAGAAATTGAACATTCCACACCCCAAATACAGGAACATTCCACACCCCAAATACAGGAACATTCCACACTCTAAATACACTGACATTCCACACCCCAAATACAGTAACATTCCACAACCAAAATACAAGAACATTCCACAACCCAAATACAGGAACATTCCACACTCTAAATACACTGACATTCCACACCCCAAATACAGGAACATTCCACAACCCAAATACAGGAACATTCCACACCCCAAATACAGGAACATTCCACACCCCAAATACAGGAACATTCCACAACCCAAATACAGGAACATTCCACAACCCAAATACAGGAACATTCCACACTCTAAATACACTGACATTCCACACCCCAAATACAGGAACATTCCACAACCCAAATACAAGAACATTCCACAACCCAAATACAGGGACATTCCACACCCCAAATACAGGAACATTCCACATCCCCAATACAGGAAAATTCCACTCCCCAAATACAGGAATATACCACACCCCAAATACAGGTACATTCCACACACCAAAGAAATGGAACATTCCACACCCCAAAGACAGGAATATTCCACACCCGAAATACAGGAACATCCCACACCCCAAATGCAGGAATATCCCACACCCCAAATACAGGTACATTCCACACACCAAAGAAATGGAACATTCCACACCCCAATTCAGGAACATTTCACACCCCAAATACAGGAACATTCCACATCCCAAATACAGGAATATTTAACAACCCAAACACACTGACATTCCACACCCCAAATACAGGAACATTCCACACCCCAAATACAGGAACATTCCACACCCCAAATACAGGAACATTCCACAACCCAAATACAGGAACATTCCACACTCTAAATACACTGACATTCCACACCCCAAACACAGGAACATTCCACACCACAAATACAGGAACATTCCACACCCCAAATACAGGAACATTCCACATCCCGAATTTGGGAGGAGGGTGGCGGATGGGGCATGGAACTGAGGTGTGGGTTCACCGGGCAGCAGTGTTGCACATGAGCCTTGTGGAGTCCAGAGGTGTACTCATGCTCCTCATTACCTGACAAAATTGATTCTTTATTACCTGCTATGAAACCTCTTGCTCTTCACCGCCCAGTGTCCATGGCGCCCGCTCCACCCAGCTGTCCCTATAAATTGCATCATGTGCATCATCGGACCCCAATTGTCACACAGTGAGGAGGCTCCTGCCCTGTTCAGGGGAGAAGCGGGATTGGGGTGCTGAGCTCACCACCGCTGTTTTATCTCCTCTACTGCCCTGTTTCCACCATGCGAGCCAAGTTAAAGCCAGCCCTATCATCACAAGTAACTTGCAGCGCAATGAGTCCGTCGGCGAGGAATAAGTTCACAGGGTAATTGTTTGTCTTCACACTGCAGCCTATTTCTCTAAAACCAAAGCCTTTACCACAAAGTGTTGCCTGCTGCCTTGCTCAGTTCCCCCCCCCACCGACCCCCACCACCGCACTTGCACTGTCATTCCTGTCATTCTCCTTTATAGATCTTTGCCTGCCATTGTCGGGAGGGAAGATAACAGAGGTAAAAGAAAAAACCATGAGGAAGACCTGAATACAGATGAACTCAGCAGACGCACGGTTGGTGCAATTTAACGCAGAGAGGTGTGAAGTGATGCCTTTTGGACGGAAAAGTGTGGAGAGGCAATATAAACTAAATGGTACAATTTTAAAAGGTGTGCAGGAGCAGAGATCCAAGGGTTCACATCCTCATATCTCTGAAGTTGGCAGGATAAGTTGATAGCGGGATGGTGGGACTGACCTATCAAGAAAGACTGGATCAACTGGGCTTGTATTCACTGGGGTTCAGAAGAATGAGAGGGGACCTCATAGAAACGTTTAAAATTCTGACGGGTTTAGACAGGTTAGATGCAGGAAGAATGTTCCCAATGTTGGGGAAGTCCAGAACCAGGGGTCACAGTCTCAGGATAAGGGCTGAGCCCTTTATGACCGAGATGAGGAGAAACTTCTTCACCCAGAGAGTGGTGAACCTGTGGAATTCTCTACCACAGAAAGTTGTTGAGGCCAATTCACTAAATATATTCAAAAAGGAGTTAGATACTACTAGGGGGATCAAGGGGTATGGCGAGAAAGCAGGAATTGAGGTACTGAAGTTGCATGTTCAGCCATGAACTCATTGAATGGCGGTGCAGGCTCGTAGGGCCGAATGGCCTACTCCTGCACCTATTTTCTATGTTTCTATGTTTCTATAAAGCTGTTAAAAAGCACACGGGAGCCAGAGTTTTATTAATAGAGGAATAGAGTACAAAATCAAGGAAGTTCTGCTAAACCTTCTTTGTGTTCAATTCTGGGCACCACAGTTTAGGAGGGACATCAAGGCTTTGGAGAGGGTGCAGGGAACATTTACCAGGATGGTACCAGGGATGAGGGACTTTAGTTATGTGGAGAGACTGGTGAAACTTGGGTTTTTCTCCTTTAGAACAGAGAAGGCTAAGGGGAGACCTACCCGAAGTGTTCAAAATTATGAGGGTTTTCATGAAGTAAATAAGGAGCAACTGTTTCGACTGACATAAGGGTCGGTAACCAGAGGACACAGGTTTAAGGTCATGGACCAAAGAACCAGAGGGCAGATGAGGAGAAATAATTTTACTCAGGGAATTGGTGTGCTCTGAAACGCACTGCCTGAAAGTAGATTCAATAATAGCTTTCAAAGGAAACTGGATAAATACTTGAAGCAGAAAATTTTACAGGGCTATGGGGCAAGAGCAGGGGAATGGGACTAATTGGGTCACTCTTGCAAAGAGCCAGCATTGGTATGATGGGCCGAATGGCCTTCTGTGCTGTATGATTCTAAAATTCTAACTTGGGCTTCTGTAAACTGCAGAAACTAGCACAGACATTGGGGAAAATTGTAAAGATATAAAGCATTTATCCACAAATCCTGTTTCACCTGTGACCTGAATCCAGGGTCAATGATTCAGCTGCAGAAAGTGTCTCCTGTCATTTCCATGGTTACAGTATAATGAACGTCAGTGCAGCGCCATACCTGCACGCAATGCCAACAGAGGTGCAAAAGATCAAAGTGTCGCACACTGCAATCAGTCTACCGTGGGCGATACTCGGTGTGTTAGACAGTCCGATCAGAGCATGTGCAGGGCAAAGGTAGAATAATAACATCTATCGAGGAAAAATATGTTTACAAAAGCACAAGCAGCCAGCAACTAAACCACACCTTGGAGACCAGGAGTGACGGTAATAAGTGCTGAACCAGGCCATACATCTGAAGGAGTTGGTCAGTAACTGGGGTATTCTTTAGTAGAATCATAGAATCTTACAGCACAGAAGGAGGCCACTCAGCCCATCATGCCTGTGCTGGCTCTCTGAAAGAGCTATCCAATTAATCCCACTCCCCTACTCTTTCCCCATTGCTCTGCAATTATTTCCCCTTTCAAATATTTATCCAATTCCCTTTTGAAAGTTCCTATTGAATCTGCTTCCTTTCAGGCAGTGCGTTCCAGATCACAACAACTCGCTGCCTAAAACGTTCTCCTCATCTCCCCTCTGGTACTTTAATTGTGTGTCCGTTGCTTACCGACCCTCCTGCCACTGGAAACATTTCCTCACTATTTACTCGTTCAAAACCTTCATCATTTTGAACACCTCTATTGAATCTCCTCTTAACCTTCTGTGCTCTCAGGGGACAATATCAGTGTCTCCAGTCTCTGAGTATCACTTCTCCTTTCCCAAGCCATCGTGTCCCTTAGCCCTTGTTTTGTTTACGGCTAGCATTTAGCTTTTATGAGCCTTTATGCCAGGGCAGTTATTTATTACACCCTGTGCTACCTTTATTGGCACAAGAGCTACTGCCGGCAGGAATCCTTCGAGCTGACGTGTTTGGAGGAAGAAAAGGCTCCGGCAAGGTGGGTCAGGCTGCCCGAGAGGTGCTCCAGGCCCTCATGCCCACACTTGCACCTCAACATTGTAAAACTCATGTTGGCGGGCATTGTTGGTGGTGAGTCCTCCTCCCAATGAAGTGTGTGCCTGCACACCCCTTCTGGCATGAGATGTAAATACCTGTCTAACCCTTATCCTGGAAGGTTCTTCAGAAGCTTCACGTGGCATTGCCTGGAAGAAAGCCTGCCCGGAAGACCAAGAGACACTATTGCCTGTTTGGTCGGACTTGCTAAGATGCCATCGACCAGTTCCACTGTCCCTGACCAACCCACCTGGGCATGACAGTGGTAACTTACCTTCTCAGGGTCTGGATCAGCGGGGTGGGGGGGAGTAAGATACCAAGCTGTGTCATCTGGTTCAAAGACACCGCCGGTTACCAGCAGAATGGACCTTGCACATGTCCAGGGACAGTAATGGTTGGTTGTAGCCTAAAACTCAGCCGCACCTTCTTGTGGTGCAGACCTGTGGGGTGGTGCTGTGGCGTGGCACAGAGAACCCTCCTCGCTTGCATCTCATGCACATTGACTTCCACAGGCATCAAAGGGGAGGTCAGGGACTGGGCAGTACCCTCACCTGTTTTCAGACTCATGTCCGCGCCTATGGGTCCCTTTCCATTTATCGTGACCCACCACCTCTTATTCCCTTGCCCTTCAGTCTTGGTAAAGGTGGTCGAGGGGTTGAGATGCTTGTTAATGCTCTCCAGAAGCTTTCTAAATTTTTGTCACCTTCCTTGTGACACTCTCCTTTAATTATCCCCATCCTTCTACATTTGACACACACACTATTCCTCTCCAGGTTTGATGTCATCCCTAAATCCACCAGAGTTTGCATCTGGAGTTGTGAATAATTATGTAAATTAGATTAGACCAGAAAAGTAAGTCCTATTAGCACTTGGCATTTACACAGAATGTACAGCACAGAAACAGGCCATTCATCCCAACTGGTCCATGCTGGTGTTTATGCTCCACTCAAGCCTCCTCCCACCCTACTTCATCTCATCCTATGAGAGGTTGAGAGGAGATTTGATAGAGATGTTCAAAATCATGAGGGTGTCTAGACAGAGTAGATAGAGAGACACTCTTCCCCTTGGTGGAAGGGTGGAGAATCAGAGGACACAGATTTAAGGTAATTGCCAAAAGAACCAAAGGTGACATGTGGAAAAACGTTTTACACAGCGAGTGGTTAGGATCTGGAATGCACGGCCTGAAAGGGTGGTGGAGGCAGACTCAATCGTAGCTTTCAAAAGGGAATTGGAAAAACATTTGAAGCAGAAAATTGTACAGGGATATGGGACAATTGGTGGGGGGGGGGGTATTGGTGGGGATAGTGGGGGGGGGGGAAAGGTGATTGGGGGAAGGTTATGGCCGGAGGGAGGTATTGGGGAGCAGTGCCGATTGAGGAGTCGGTGGCCGGAGAGGGGGGGGTGATATTGGTGGGGATGGGGGGGGGCGGGGGGGGAAGATGATTGGGAGGAGAGTGATAGCCAGAGGGAGGTTTTGGGGGGCAGCATCAATTGAGGGGTCGGTGGCCGGGGGGGGGAGGTATCGGTGGGAATGGGGGGAAAGGTGATCGGGAGGTCGATGGAAATGGTAGCTGACTGTGTAGGCTATAGTGACAGAGAGAGAGCAAGAAATCGAAAGAGATTAATTTTAGTGTTCAACAGTTTTCACTTTTGGTGCCATCACACGGTTGTAGGCCAGATGTGAAACTCCCTCTCGGTGACCCAGCCTCAGAGAGGAACAGCCCTACTGCACCAAAGTGACATTTCCATTTCCCGAAACAGCTGTCTCTGCCAATTTAGTATCGATTTGTGCTGAAGTGTTAATCAGTTTTGTGCCCTCAGGACTTGGCTGATACCTCATCAAACCATTCACATAAAATCCTCACAGCCAGCACCCAGAGGAATCTCTCATCCCGACAGTCTGGGTTGGACTGTCCTAAATAAATCCAGCATCCAATCACTGGTGAAAGAGGGGTTTGTACCTCTCTCCGATCTGTGCAGTGTCCTCACAGTACACACACTTACCCTCAGCAAGCCGTAACAGAGCAGCGAGCTCAGCTGGGATCTCAAGCATGCCAACATCCTGCAGAGAGATAGAGAAAGACATCAATTTATGGCCCAGGGGACAAGCGATAGTTGTGTGTGTAACGCACTGTATGATCCCATGGAAAGAGCTTAGGGATCTTGCAGTGTGTTTATCTGGTCGTGTTGGAGGAGCAGCTGACTGAGAGATGGCTGACACCGGGAGGATGACATTGTGATTGGATTTATTTATTGCTGGCTGGGGTTGCACTGATAATTAGCACCATTGGTTAATGGTGACTGAATCAGTAAAGTCCAGTTTTTAATGAGACTTGATTTCGGGATTTTCTCCAGCATTATGGGGATTGCATGTCACAATTGCATCTTCTTTACCACTGAAAATGGCAAGTCAGCAGCCTTGCTGATAATGCCCCGGAAGGTTTTATAGGGTAAATGTTGCTCCCACTGTGGAGCCTCGCTCAATGGGAGCACGGATCAGAGAATGTGGCACAGTCAGCGTGCCCTATTCCTGCCACTCCCAAGTATTTGACCAGTTGACAGTACTGACCTACACACCTGACTTGTGCAGAGAGAGCCAAGCTTCATAAAGGTGGAGATAGACAGATTTTTGAACGATAAGGGTGTCAAGGGTTATGGGGACCGGGCAGGAAAGTGGAGTTGAGGCCAAGACCAGATCAGCCATAATCTTATTGAATGGCGGAGCAGGCTCGAGGGGCCAAATGGCCTACTCCTGCTCCTATTTCTTATGTTCTTATCTAAAACTGACCCTGATATATTGACTGGCCAACCTCCCGTGGCATTGCTCACAGACACAAGGACAATAAACCTGTGTCTCCCCCTGTGGTTGATTCTCTGCCTGTCTCCTACTTTATTTTTTTTTCTCTTTATTTCTGTTTATCTACCATTATTTGTATCTCTCGCTGTCCCTCTTTGTATCTCTCTGCCTCTGTCTTGCTGTATGCCTCCTTTCTGTCAACACAGAAACACACAATTATCAGAGCCACATCACGCAGCACTGATAATACTGATGTTATCCAACCTTAGAACAGATCTTGTTGAGGTATATGAAGTATTAAGCAGTATAGATAACATCAGGCTGGAATATTATTTCAGAGTAATTCAGGAATGTAGTAGAGTATATCAATTTAAACTAGTGGAAAGTAATTCTGAAGCAGAGAGACTCATTGAAATTAACACAGGAGTCCACTCGGCCCATCGGCACTGTGTCAATGCTAGCACCTCAACTGGAGCTGTCCACTCTGATACCATCTCCCTGCCCTTTCCCCATATCGTTTTACATTCGTTCTTTCCAAATACTTATCCAATTCACTTTCAAATGATGTTATAATCTCTCGCGCAATAGCTCCTTGTCCATCATCTAAAATACCCTCAGTGTGAAAACATCTCTTCTAACTTAATTCTTCTGATAACCCGTTCTCCGCTTTGCTACCTTGCTCATTCCAGTAAATCATAGAATTATAGAATCATGGAATCATAGAAACTTACAGCACAGAAAGAGGCCATTCGGCCCCTTGTGCCTGTGTTAGCTCTTTGAAAGAGCAGTGTGCTTAGTCTCACACCCCTGCTTTTGTCCATAACCCAGTAAGTTTCTCATCCTCAGTACCTGTCCAACTACCTTTAAAAATTATTTATAGAATCAGCTTCCAGCACCTTTTTACAGGTAAAATGTTCCAGATCCTGATAATTATTTCCTTTCAAACTGATCTAATATAATGGCTTGGCCACAACTACATGCGATACTCCAACCGTCGGCCCAACTCAATACAAATTCAACATCAGTTCCTTGCTTTTATAATCATCTCCCTCTGTATCTATACTCCTATCTGTTCGTCCACTCTGCTAAAAAGTTCACCATTGAGAAAACACTCCTTTTGTCTTTGTTCTTGTTCCCAAAATGTACAAATTCACATTTCTCTGTGTTAAACTGCATCTTTCATCTACCTGCCCACTTTGCCAATCAGTTTATGTTCTCCTGCAATCTCCTACATTTTTCCTTAGTTTGGCACGCTCCATAATTTGCTAAGACAAACTTCAATATCATTCACGTGTTTGAGTCATTTTTATAAATGGAAAACAAGAGATATCCAATCACAGATCCATGGGCATACCTATAACCCCATCCTGACAATGTGAAAAACATTCTGCCCTGCGCTTCCTGCCCCCGAGCCATCTCTCTATCTATGCAGCTATATTCCCTGTAATACTATGTGCCTCAATTTGTTCCACGAGTTTAGGGTATACACTCCTTCACTGTTTCCTTTTATCCCAGAATGTACCTCTCTGCCTGGAACTGCGTCTGCCACCTATCTGCCCACTCAGCTAACCTGTGTCTCTCCTCCTACAATTTCCTGCATTCTTCCTTACAGTTTCACAATTTTAAAGCTTCGATATCAAGCCTCTTCTTCCTATGTCCAAACCATGTATATAAATGAGAAATTAAAGAGGTTCCAGTACAGATCCATGGGCACACCTATATCCACATCCTGCCAATCCGTTTATCCCTATTCTTTGCTCTCTGTTTCCATGAGCCATCTCTGTGTCGATGCAGTTACATTTCCTTTATTATAATATGCCTTAATTTTCATAATAAGTCTCTGTTTAGGCACTTTATCAAGTATCTTCTGAAGTCCATACATAAACCATCCTATACACTATGATATTACACATTAGGAAGAACAAAGAGTGAGAAATGTTTGGAATAATCTGCCAAGTAAGGTAATAATATTTTAGCTATTCAAAATAACCTTGGATGTTTTGATGGGAGAGTTAGAATACTGGAGTTGGAGTCCATGGAGTTAGAGTTTTGATGGGCCAAAGGGCCTTTTCTCTGTTCTGATTTTTCTTATGTTCCGATACAATACCCCTGAGGTTAAAAACTTACCAGAGAAACAAGGTATAACTCAAACAGTGGGGCGTGAAAGGCCAAGGGTACAGCACCACGGCTGATGGACCTCAGGGTCACAGCAAACTTCCACAATACAGTCGAAGCGGACAGTCCGATATCACTGCTCAATCGACAGGTAGCAACAGCAACTGTTGATTTGAGAAAACGTGCCCGGTGGTCGAGCAGGCTCTGTTGGACAACCTGTTGCGAGCTGTAATCAAGCAGATCAATAACTGAATGGCTCCCGGCACAGGCTTACAAATGTGGCTGTGATGCTGTCTCCAGTTGACTCAAAGCTTTCCTCATCTCTATCTGGAGGGAGCCTGCTATGGCCCAATTTTCAAGGACGCTGTGACCATCCACCAACACAAAACAGAAAACGTGACTGTGGAATTTACAAAACATGATCCTCCTGAAGACTGCTAGTGAAATTCTGTCAAGATTGCTCCTAAACAGAGCGCTAACAAATATGATAATGGGTTCCATGCAAAGCAAAATACGGTCAATGCAATTTTTGTAGCATGACAGGAACAGTGGAAATGGAACAAGGGTCTGTACTCAGTGTTTGTTGACCTGACTAAGCCCTTTGATCCTATCAGCAAACCAAGGCAACGGATGCTGCTATTCAAGTTTGGCTGCCTGGTCAAGTTCAACAACATAATTCGTCCGCTACACGCTGGTATACTACGCAGAGTGACTGTTGATCATTTGTCCATATCAAGCAGGGCTGCCCCTTGGCACCCAGGTCAGTCAGGCTACACGTCCAGATGGTGCAGTGAGGGATCTAATAGGGGGTCTTCGCATCTATTTTCAAATTACAGACAAAATATTGAAGCTCCGCTGATTTGGTGTGCAAACCAAAGTGAGGAAAAGGGTAGTCCGTGAGCCACTCCATGCCAACAATTTTTCTCTCGATGCAAGCAGACAGGAAACGCTCCAACTAATCACTGCCACCACTACTAACAATCATTCTGAAGCAAATCAAGGTTATGGGCCAACCAGCCCACTCCAGCTGATTGCATATCAGATAACAATCGCTTTATTGTATGCTATTCCTACAATCTCTCCACTTCTTTCTTTCCTTCTCAGTCCTGGAGGCAATCCCCAGTGCATTCTGTAATTGCCCAGTCTGTAACCTCAGCTAGCCCCATTCTTCTCCTGCCCCTTACCACTATCCACTCTTTTCATACACTAACAACCTCAACAACGTTCCTTCAGTGTCTACAGTGTCTATTTTCTCAATCAGTGTCAGCACCTCTCCAGTTCCAGGACCCTCTCTTTAAATCCTTTTTGTCCAAACAGTTTTCAGTCCCAGATTTCAAACCCCTCCAGCTTTTCCTGCAGTGTCCAGGCTCCAACTTTTACATCAGTACAAGGCTGTTGACTATGCACACCATGAATGCATTTAAAGGGACGGTAGAGGAGGGAGAAAGGAATTGAAGGACATGGTAGGGTGAGATGAGGTAGGGTGGGAGGAGACTCGTGTGGAGCTTAGAACAGTTGAGCTGAATGGCCTGTTTCTGTGCTGTAAATACTGTGTAATTCGATGTAAATGTTCCACCACTTGTTACTAGTTTGACTTTACACAGCTATTATTCAATGCTTCTTTTGCCATTCTAAGTTGTATTAAGTTTCTTCATTTCAACCACCATCTGATAGTATAAAACAATCCAAGTTGCCAATCTTATCTGCTTTCCCCATTGTTGACTCTAAGGTCATGTTTTGGGAGATCCTCTTTCTTAATTGTTGCCATTGACATCATCTTTTGTTTGCCATTCATTTTCCAAACGTGCCTGATTTCCTTTCTCTGCTATCATGAATCTCACTTTTGGATCTGTACTGTATCATCACTGGAAGTGGGCTCCTTAATATTTTACATTCATCTTGATTCCAACTTCTGAATCATCCAGCTTGTCTCTTGTAATGAATTCAGAGTACCCATTGCCTGATAAAACAGATTCCTGGGGAAGATCTCCATTTTTGCATCCATACGCCACCCACCCCCCACCCCCGCTTATATCTCTGAAACCTCCTCCAGCCCTACAACCCTCCGAGTGCCTTCCTTCGATTCTGGCCTCATGCCCATCCCCAATTTACTTCACTCCACCATCGGCGGCCGTGCCTTCAGCTGTCTGGGCCCACCCTAAGCTCTGGAATTCCCTGCCTAAATTTCTCCGCCTCTCCACCTCCCTCTCATCCTGTAAAACGCTCCTTACAACCTGCCTCTTTGACCAAGCTCCTTATGTGGCTTGGTGTGCAATGTTGTCTGATAACATTCCCGTGAAGTGCTTTGGGACGATTTACTACATTAAAGGCGCTATATAAAGCAAGTTATTGTTGTTACCACCTGGACAAAGGGCTGTGTCTGGGAGGACACAGAGAGGAAAGTGCGATGGGCAGGACTGCATGTCCGTAATAGAGCCTGTGATTTTCCAGTTTAAATGGAACGAGAGTTGGTCAGGCTCTGTTACAGGCATGCGGGTCTTCCTGCCCGATTTCTCGGTCTGCTTTTGCCCGGGCGATGCTGCTGTCTGCTTTATGCCAGGGGATAAAGGCTAAACTCTCCTGCTCCTCTCATTCTGTTCTAATCTTTACTCATTTTGTTAACTCATTACCGACAGCTTATTGTTCCCAGTGAAGGGCCTTACTAAGTCTTGTCTTTCCCATTGACTCCAGCTCTTTGCAGGGCACCTATTACTCTCTCGTGCCTCCCCTTATAAAGCAGGCCCACACAATCTATGTTGTGCAGGTAAAATTCAGATCAGGGAAGTGACCCTTCATGCTGCCCACCTTACTGCTGTGACTTTGCTTGCATTGACCAACTGCATTCTGCCTACAGAGACCTGGCTTCCTAAATTCTCAGCAAAGCCGTTTGAAAAAAGTAATGTGGGGGGCGGGCGGGGGCGGGGGGGGGGGGAAAGATTTTGTTACACACGGGCTGCAGAGAAATCCGGCCCATAGTGTGGCAAATAGACTCCCTGGTACTGCAGGTATATATGCCAGTATTTGATCAGTAGTCGGTCTGAGATTCAAGGTGATTCCATCTGAGGGAGGGTCTGTTGGCCGGTAAATGAACTCATGCTCTGTTCAGGAGACTCGACTGAATACTCAGTCTCACCTCCCTTCATTCCAGCTCTTTGATACTGACACCTGATCACCGGACCCTTTTTATATTCGTTCTCTATCAGCAACAGATCATCCTCTCCTCTTTTGTTGCACACTTGAGCTCATCCAAAACTCGGCAGCCGTGTCCTAACTCGCACCAAGTCCCGCTCACCCATCACTCTTGTGCTCACTGACCTATAAGCCATTGTTTTCAGTCCCCACCACAAAATCCGTTCCCTAGCCACCGACTCCATTCCTCTCCCCAACTTCTGTCTGAGGCTGAACCAGACTGTTCGCAACCTCGGTGTCATATTTGCTTCTGAAATGAGCTTCCGACTACATATTCGCAGCATAACTAAGACCGCCTATTTTCACCTCCGTAACATTGCCTGTCTCTGCCCTTGCCTCAGCTCATCTGCTGCTGAAACCCTCATCCATGCCTTTGTTACCTCTAGACTTGACTATTCCAACACACTCCTGGCTGGCCTCCCACATTCTACCCGACGTAAACTAGAGGTGATCCAAAACTTGGCTGCCCATGTCCTAACTCACACCAAGTCCCGCTCACCCATTACCTCTGTGCTCGCTGACCTACATTGGCACCCGGTTAAGCAATGCCATGATTGTAAAGTCCTGTCCCCTCAGTACAGATTCACACGAGGCATGTAGTGAAGTCAAGGTCACTCTGGACCTGCACCTTTATTTCACAGCTCTGGAATGCTGCACTTGCCTGAGACCTGTCCTTGTATACCTGTCTCTTGCAAGTGCACCCCTGGTGGTAAGGTATGCTGGTGGTTACAGGTCATATCTTATTACAGTCATGTATAGCATGTTGGGATACAGTTATATATAATAATGTAAGATACATGACATCACCCTCCCCAAGGTCTTATTGTCTTTATAGGTTCAGTCTCTCAGGTGGTCTTCGCCTTCGCGTGGAGCGTCTGAGTTGTGGTTCAGTTGTTTGCCTTGGTGTCTGTTTTTCTTTGGGTGTGGTTGCTGGTATCTCGCCTGGGCTGTCTGTTTCGATTGGTGTGATTGTTGTTGACTCACCTGGGCTGTCTGTTGGGATTGCCCTTTCCTCAGTTTGTTCCCTCTGTCTGTCCACCAGGTGTGGTGCGAGTTCCACATTGTAGTCTGCCTCTGGTTCCGCAGTGTTGTTGGTAAATCTGCTTTTGACTTGGTCTACATGCCTCCGGCAGGTTTTGCCATTGTCCATTTGTACTACCAGTAGCCTGTTTCCTTCCTTGCCCGTTACTGTCCCTGCAAGCCATTTGGGACTCCTGCCATAGTTTAGTACAAACACTTTGTCCCCTATCTCATTCCATCTCCCCCTCGAATTTCTGTCATGGTACTCAGTCAGCTTATGGTGCTTTGCCTCAACGATTTCGTGTATGTCTGGGAGGATTAATGAGAGCCTTGTTTTTAAAGTCCTTTTCATCAACAGTTGCGCAGGGGGGATCCCAGTCAGTGAGTGCGGAAGAGATCTGTATGCCAGCAGCAGTCGCGACAGGCGACCCTGCAGCGTGGGACCTTGGATTTTAAGCATGCCTTGTTTAATGATTTGCTCTGCTCTCTCCGCCTGGCCGTTGGAGGCTGACTTGAACGGTGCCGTCTTGACGTGATTTATGCCGTGGTCAATTATAAAGTCTTGGAATTCTGCGCTGGTGAAGCACGAACCATTGTCACTGACCAATATGTCAGGGATTCCGTGCGTTGCAAACATGGTTACGAGGCTTTCCACAGTGGTGGAGGTTGTGCTCGAGTTTAAAATGGTGCATTCGATCCACTTTGAAAATGCATCTACAACTACGAGGAACATTTTGCCCATGAATGGGCCCGCATAGTCTACGTGCACCCGCGACCACGGTTTGGTAGGCCAGGGCCAGGGGCTCAGTGGAGCCTCCCTGGGGGCATTGCTGAGTTGGGCACAAATGGTGCACCTTCGGACGCAGAGCTCCAAATCCGCGTCAATACCAGGCCACCAGACGTGGGATCTGGCTATGGCCTTCATGAGAACGATCCCCGGGTGCTCGCGGTGGAGCTCCCGGACAAATGCCTCTCTGCCTCGCAGAGGCATGACTACTCGGCTGCCCCACATCAGGCAGTCTGCTTGTAGTGATAGCTCATGCATGCGCCTGTGAAAGGGTTTTAATTCCTTGGGGCAGGCATCGCGTGCCTCTGCCCAGTCACCGGTGAGGACACATCTTTTTACTAAGGATAACGTGGGGTCGCTGGCCATCCAGGCACTGATTTAGCGAGCCGTCATGGGCGAACCTGTGGACTCAAAGGCATTGATTGCCATGACTATCTCACAGTCCCGTTCGTCAGACCCTTCCGTGGTCGCCAGGAGTAGCCTGCTGAGCGCGTCGGCACAGTTGTCTGTGCCTGGTCTGTGCCTTATGGTATAGTCGTAGGACGCCAGCATGAGTGCCCACCGTTGAATTTGCGCCGAGGCGTTGGCGTTTATTGCCTTGCTCTCGGATAGGAGGGGCTTGTGGTCGGTTTCTAACGCAAACTTGGCCCCGAAAAGGTATTGGTGTATCTTTTTGACACCGTACGCGCACGCGAGCGCCTCCTTCTCTACCATTCCGTACCTGCGCTCTGCCCGCGAAAGTGACCTGGAGGCATAAGCTATGGGTTGTAATTTGCCCGCACTATTGACATGTTGCAAAACACACCCGACCCCATACGCTGATGCATCGCATGTGAGAACTAGCTTTTTACCTGGGTCAAAGAAAGTCAAAACACTATTGGAACACAGAAGGTTGCGTGCCTTATTGAAGGCGCGTTCCTGGGCTTCCCCCCAAAACCAATCGCACCCCTTCCTGAGTAGCACGTGGAGAGGCTCCAGCAGCGTGCTTAAGTTCTGCATAAAGTTCCCAAAGTAATTGAGTAGCCCGAGAAAGGCGCGCAGTTCTGAGACATTCTGGGGCCTGGGTGCCAGGCGAATTGCTTCTGTTTTGGACTCTGTTGGGCGGATTCCATCAGCGGCAATCCTTCTGCCCAAAAATTCAACCTCGGGTGCGAGAAACAGGCACTTGGATTTCTTGACTCGTAGACCTGCCCGATCCAACCGCTTTAGTACTTCCTCCAAATTATGGAGATGGGAGTCGTTGTCCCTGCCCGTGATAAGTATGTCGTCTTGAAATACAACCGTCCCCGGGATGGACTTGAGCAGACTCTCCATGTTGCGCTGGAATATGGCAGCTGCCGACCTGATGCCAAATGGGCATCGATTGTACATGAAAAGGCCTCGATGTGTGTTGATGGTGGTGAGTAGCTTGGATTCGTCGGTCAATTCTTGCATCATATACGCAGATGTGAGGTCTAATTTTGAGAAAAGTTTACCTCCAGCCAATGTGGCAAATAAGTCCTCCGCTCTAGGCAGCGGGTACTGGTCCTGTAGGGAGACTCTGTTTATGGTAGATTTATAGTCCCCACAGATTCGTACGGATCCATCAGGCTTCATGACTGGGACGATGGGACTTGCCCAGTCGCTAAATTCCACAGGTGATATAATGCCTTCCCTGTCTAGTTCGTGTTCAATCTTTTCCCTCATCACATAGGGTACAGCTCTGGCCTTGTGATGGACCGGTCTAGCATCCTGTGTGATGTAGATTTTGACTTTGGCCACTTTGAAAGTGCCCATACCTGGCTGAAAGAGATGTTCAAATCGCTTTATAACTGTTGAGCAGGAGGTCCGTTCCTCTAATGACATGGCATGGACATCATCCCATTTCCAGTTTAGTTTTGCCAGCCAGCTTCTCCCCAGCAGAGCTGGGGGATCTCCGGGGACAATCCACAGGGGAAGTCGGTTCACTGTCCCTTTGTGTGTGACAGAGAGCATGGCGCTGCCGAGGACTGGTACGATTTCTTTGGTATAGGTCCTTAGTGTGGTGACGACCCTTGTGAGTTTTGGTCTGTCTCTTTTATGCGGCCACAGTTGTTCAAATTGTTGAGCGCCCATGAGAGATTGACTCGCTCCCGTATCCAGCTCCATGTTGACAGATATCCCGTTGAGTAGGACCCTCATCATTATAGGAGGCGTCCTGTTGTCAGAGCAGCGGCCATTGATCGTGTTGACCCGCTGTACATCGGTGTCCCGGGTACTGTCCCCACCATCTTCTGGTCCGCTTTCCGACCCATCCGATTCGTATACCAGCCGAGCTGCTGTTTTTTTGCACATGCGGGCCAAATGCCCTGTATATTCACAATTTCTGCAAACAGCCTGCTGAAATCGACATCCCCTTGACGAGTGCCCACCCCCACACCTCCAGCACAGACCTGTTCCATTGTTCAAAGTGTTTCCAAAGAATGAGCTGCATCTGGCTGATCTCTCTTGAGCTTCTCTCAATTTGTAGTTGATTGCTCGCATTGTGGGTTGATGAGGTGTGAACGGCTGTTCCTGTGGCCCTTGATGGCTTCTGTCTGCTGTCGAGAACCTGTTCTCCTGGTTTTGTCTGTGTGTGAGGGTAGCAGCTTGTTTAGTGCTGTGAACTTCTTGTTCCGATATTTCGTTAGTTGTCGTACCTGCATTGTAAATCAACCTCGTTTCTTCTTCCCCTACCAAGAATGTCTGTGCAACCAGTGCTGCTGCCTCTAAGGTCAGGTTCTTGGTCTCTATGAGCTTTCAGAATATGCCTGCGTGGCCTATTCCTTTAATGAAAAAGTCTCTCAGCATTTCTCTCCTCAGTTCATCGGAGAACTCACATAAACTAGCCAACCTCTGAAGTTCCGCCATGAAGTCGGGTATGCTCTGGCCCACACAGCGTCTGTAGTTGTAGAACCTGTGTCTGGCCATGTGTAGGCTGCTCGCTGGCTTCAGGTGGTCTCTTACCAGTGTGCCCAATTCTTCAAACGATTTGCTTGCTGGTTTCTCGGGTGGCAACAGATCCTTCATTAAAGCGTATGTTTTCGAGCCACAGCTGGTCAAGAGATGGGCTCTTCTCTTGTCTGCCTTATCGTTGCCTAACCAGTCTTTGGTTACAAAGCTTTGCTGGCGCCTTTGTATAAAGTCCTCCCAATTGTCTCCCGCATTGTACTTTTCATCTGATCCGTTGTTCGCCATTCTGTGGATTCTGTAATCCCGTAACTCGTCGCCACTGTAAAGTCCTGTCCCCTCAGTACAGACTCACACGAGGCATGTAGTGAAGTCAAGGTCACTCTGGACCTGCACCTTTATTTCACAGCTCTGGAATGCTGCACTTGCCTGAGACCTGTCCTTATATACCTGTCTCTTGCAAGTGCACCCCTGGTGGTAAGGTATGCTGGTGGTTACAGGTCATATCTTATTACAGTCATGTATAGCATGTTGGGATACAGTTATATATAATAATGTAAGATACATGACAATGATTTTAAAATTCTCATCCTTGTTTTCAAATCCCTCCATGGCCTCACCCCTCCCTGTCCCTGTAATGCCCTTCAGCCCCACAACCTCTGAGATCTCAGCGTTCCTTCAACTTTGGCCTCTTGAGCATCCCGGATTTGCAGCATTCCACCATTGGCGGCCGTGCCTTCAGCTGCCTGGGCCCTAAGCTCTGGAATTCCCTCCCTAAACCTCTCTGCCTCGCTATCTCTCTCTTCGCCTTTAAGAACCTCTGTAAAGTCTATTTCTTTGACCAAGCTTTTTGGTCACCTGTCCTTAATATCTCGGTATGTGGCTTGCTATCAAATTATGTTTGTTAATGCTCTGTGCAGCATCTTGGTATGTTTCTCTACGTTAAAGGTGCTATATGAATGCAAGTTGTTGTTGTATGAAAAGGCATGATTAGGAAGTTTTTCTTCATACACAGAAGCTCCAATTTTAATCTAACTCGCCCAGCAAAAATGTGTCGGGTTGGGGTTGGGTGCTCGATTTACACCCCACCTGATTTGACCCCCTATTGAAGTCATGCTGGGTAGGTTAGGGTTAAAAACAGAGCTGGGGTGATCGATGTGAGGAGGCAAAAACCCGAGATTCATTAAAGAAATAAATGGAAACAACAGGGAACGTTAGGCTCTCTCTGAATGGGTGAAATAAGATGGGCCGAATGGCCTTTCTCATCCAGAATTATTGTGTGCTTTTATGTTATATGGTTGTCATGGAAACCCCAGCTGTTTACAAGCTACAGATTTACTTTTCTCTTTATTTCCCTATTGTTTTACATATTCATAATAACATTGCTATTTATTGAATGCAGAAGGTGTCTAGATTTTCAAGTAAGTTTCAATCATTTTTCTTTTGAAAATAAAACACCATCTGCATTGCCTATTTTCCTGTCACTGCCCCTCCACAGTGTCCAAGTGCTGTGCCCCAGCACCACCAGGACAGATATAAAGGAGACTCTTCAATCCATGGAGGTGACCTGCGCACCATTGTGGGTTATAAAATACCTGGTGCCATTGCTGGAAAGATTAAACACCCCACAAGTACCAAGAAACTACACAGGACTCACCATTCCCACTGCTGTTCCTCGACCCCTGGGCCTTTTATGTATCCTTCGACTCCACGGTGCCTTGATCAGCTACAAATAGAAGCCGTAAGTATGAGACTCTCACCACCACACATCCGACCAGCCAACTATTTCCTACTGACTTGTACATCCTCTTCTCTCCCACCACTGCAGTCCCACCCCCCACGCCCCTTCTTGAAGGTACTGCCTCTTGCTGGGGTGTGGTTGCACCTCAGTGCCTCACCCATTCATCATGTGCGACTCTGAGCAGTGAGAGTCAACAGGCTATTCCACTGTGGAGAGCATCGCAGTCGAGCTGGACCCTGTCTCGACATTCGCACTTCCCTGCAGTGGCGATTGGCTCAGCTGTTGGAAGCGTCCTCCTTAGCTGAGAGACATTGAAACCAATTGTAGGGCCTCTCCTGCTCCCCAGATGGGACCATCTACCTCAGCTAGATCAAACCTGGGATCTTCTTGGTCTCTATGGGTGCAGTTACCTCACTGAACGCTCCAACCCACGTACAACCGGATCAAACCCAGATCGCCCCTCGCCAGTTTCGCCCAGTTTAAACCTGTCTCCCTTCTTTAAAGCACTCCAGACTCAGGCTATCTCTCAACACTTTACTGAGCCTCTGGCGTACTTACTACAAATTTGTTCAGCTCATTGGGCCCAGCCAAACCCTCCTTTTTCACCAAACTGCTGCTGCGTTGTTTCAATGTCAGAGTTAAACAAGTGCAACACGGAATCAGTTCTGGAGGGAATCCAGAACAATCCCCGCCTCAGCTTCCCACCCCCTCTAACACCAGCCCTGAACCAAACAGCCCCAGCTTCAGCTCTCACATTTCAAATACCTGCTGCTTTCTCCTTTTCTGCTGTTTAACTGCAGATTCCGTTCAGCTTGGGCCCACCAGTGGAATTCCTTCCTTCTTGTGTGGGGCTTAAGACCAGACTGAGTGTCTCTGTAGAGCGTAGCAAGATGCCATAGACACTGTATGCATTGCCTTATTGTACCAAAGTCCACATAGGAAGAGGAAAGCAGGCTTCACTGCAGTTGAACTTTGTTCAGTCATTGTTGCCATTGCGTCATTTCAGGTAAATGGTTGTGAGCTCCTTCTCATCAGACTTCACTTTATCAGAACACATTGCCACTCCCTGACCCATGGAACAGCAGAAATGGGGCTATGTGCCAATCGCCTACAATAAGATAGTCACGTGGTTGGGCATCGTTCCGCAAGGATCTGTGTTGGGGCCTCAACTATTCACCATATTTATTAATGATGTAGATGATGGGATAGAAAGCCACATATCCAAATTTACCGATGACACAAAGATAGGCGGCAGTATAAGCAATGTAGATGGAAGCATAAAATTACTGTTATGTATGTAAACTTTACTAGTGTGTAAGACTTGCCACCAGGGGGCGCACATGTTGGAGACCCAAGGGTCACCTGCACACCCCGGGCAAGCAGGTATAAAAGGCAGTCTACCATGCTGCTTCCTCACTCTGGAGTTACATTAAAGAGACCAAGGTCACAACAGTTTGAGCTTACAGTATACAGTCTTGTGGAGTTATTCTGAACATAACAATTGGCGACGAGTAACAGATCACAAACTTTCACGCGGTTATGGCTGCCATTGGTTTTCTTGAGAGATTTGCTGAGGATGATGATTGGGAAGCCTTCGTTGAACATCTTGAACAGTACTTCGTGGCCAACGAGCTGGATACGGAAGATACTGCGGTCAAGCACAGGGCGATTCTCCTCACCGTGTGTGGGTCCACGATATATGGCCTTGTCAAAAATCTGCTAGCACCGACGAAACCAACGGACAAGACATATGCAGAGTTGTGCATGCTGGTTCGGGAACACCTCAAGCCAAAGGAGAACATCTTAATGGCCAGGTATCGCTTTTACACCAGGTATCGCTCCAAGGGCCAGAACATGGTGAGCTATGTCGCCGATCTAAGATGTCTTGCGGGACCGTGCAAATTTGCTGGATTTTTGGGGGAAATGTTGTGGGACTTTTTTGTGCTTGGAATCGGCCACGAGGTCATTCTTCGCAAATCGCTGTCTGCCGAATCCCCAGATCTGAGCAAGGCCACCACGATAGCCCAGGCTTTTATGTCCACGAGCGATAACACTAAACAGATAGCTTTGCAGCATCGAAGCAAGTACAGTGCATAAAATAACGCCTTCAGCAGGTGGAACTGTACAGGACAGGGCCTACACGCCTGCAGAGGCCAGGCCTAGGATGACTCGGAGTCTGCTGTGGGGCATGAATGCGAATCCATTAACACCATGTTGGCGCTGCAGGGGCAATTATAGAGCCCATCAATGTCAATTCAAGCACTATGTGTACAAGGGCTGTGGAACAATGGGGCACCTCCAGCGAATGTGCAAACGTGCTGTGACTCACCACGTGACAGAGTCAACAGAAGATGACCGATCCGACGCGGATCACGCTGAACGAGTAAGAGAGGTAACTCAACCTGAGGCTGAAGAGGAAGTATATGGGGTACATACCTTCACCACCAAAAGCCCTCCGATAATGTTGAAAGTCAAGTTAAACGCCATTTCAGTTTCCATGGAATTGGACACGGGGGCGAGTCAGTCAATTATGAGCCAGAAAGCTTTTGAGAAACTGTGGGGTAACAAGGCACAAAGGCCAAAACTAAGCCCGATTCACACAAAGCTGCGCACTTACCAGTCATTGGCAGTGCGGCAGTGAAGGTATCGTACAATGGAACTATACGTGATTTATCACTATGGATTGTACCAGGCGATGGCTCAACGCTGTTCAGCAGAAGCTGGCTAGGAAAGATCCGATGGAACTAGGATGCCATCAAAGCACCTCTTCGGAGGATGACGCCTCGTGCACCCAAGTGCTAAACAAATTCCCGTCGTTATTCGAGCCAGGCATCGGCAACTTCACAGGCACTAAAGTGCAGATCCATCTAGTCCCTGATGCACGGCCCGTTCATCACAAGGCCCGAGCGATTCCATATATGATGCGAGAGAAAATCGAGATCGAGCTGGACCGACTTCAACGAGAGGGAATCATAACGCCAGTCGAGTTCAACGAGTGGGCCAGTCCAATTGTTCCGGTGTTGAAAAGCGATGAGACAGTCAGAATCTGCGGAGACTACAAGGTAACGATCAACCAAGTCTCGTTACAGGACCAGTACCCACTACCCAAAGCAGATGACCTGTTCGCAACTCTAGCGGGGGGGGGGGAAGTCGTTCACCAAGCTTGATCTAACTTCTGCTTCCATGACACAGGAGCTGGCTGGAGCTTTGAAAAAATTGATGTGCATCAACACGCACAAAGGACTGTTCATCTTCCACAGATGCCCTTTTGGGATTCGCTCAGCTGCGGCCATCTTCCAGAGGAACATGAGGAGTCTGCTGAAATCGGTTCCGCGCACCGTGGTGTTTCAAGACGACATCCTGATCACTGGTCGCAACAGCACCAAACACTTGCACAACCTGGAAGAGGTTCTAAAGCGACTGGACAGAGTGGGACTCAGGCTGAAATGCTCCAAGTGTGTTTTCCTGGCATCAGGGGTCGAATTTTTGGGGAGAAAGATTGCGGCGGACGGCATCAGACCCACGAACTCCAAGACGGAGGCCATCAAGAATGCACCCAGACCACAGAATGTGACGGAGCTGCGTTCGTTCCTGGGACTCCTCAACTATTTTGGTAACATTCTACCGGGGTTGAGCACTTTGCTGGAACCTTTGCATTTATTGTTACGAAAGGGTGACGACTGGGTTTGGGGTAAATCTCAAGAGACAGCCTTTAATAAGGCCAGAAACCTGCTATGTTCTAACAAGTTACTTGTATTGTATGACCCGTGTAAATGTTTAGTACTAGCTTGTGATGCATCTTCGTACGGGGTTGGTTGTGTGTTACAGCAAACCAATGTATCGGGCAAACTGCAACCGCTTGCATATGCGTCCAGAAGTTTATCCAAGGCTGAAAGAACCTGCAGTATGATTGAGAAAGATGCATTAGCATGCGTATACGGGGTTAAGAAAATGCACCAATACCTATTTGGACTCCGGTTCGAGCTCGAAACCGACCATTTCGTTGTTCTCAGAAAGCAAACGTATTAACACCAATGCTTTGTCCCGCATCCAAAGATGGGCACTAACATTATCTGCGTATGACTATATAATCCGCCACAGACCAGGCACTGAGAACTGTGCTGATGCCCTCAGTCGGCTACCATTGCCCACCACCGGGGTGGAAATGACGCAACCCGCAGACTTGCTTCTTGTAATGGATGTTTCTGAGAGCGAGGGGGTCACCTGTCACAGCTCGCCAGATCAGGACTTGGACTAGTCAGGACCCTGTGCTATCACTAGTAAAAAGCTGCACCCTTAATGGGAGCTGGTCGGCTGTTCCCGGGGAAATGCAAGACAAAATTAAGCCGTTTTACCGATGCAAGGATGAAATGTCCATCCATTCGGATTGTCTCCTATGGGAGATGAGCCCTGCGTTTGTCGGCCGAATCCTGTCCCTACCATTCCTTAGTGACAAAACTTTGCTGTAGTCTCTCAATAAAGTCGTCCCAATCATTACCAACACAGTACCTCTCTTCTGTGCTGCTAGTGGCCATTATTGTGTGGTTTAAATCCCAGTTTCTCGTCACCAATGATATGTCCTTACTATACAGTATAAATGCACACGAGGCCCATACTTGAGAGAAGGTGACTCTGTGACCAGTTACCTTCATTAGCAAGACCTCGAGTGATGAAGGTGGATGGTGCTTCCTCTTTTATACCTGAAAGTCCAGGTTAGGAGTGTCTCCCACAAGTTCACCCCCTTGTGGTCAATGTTCTCAAAGTGTACAACTCAGGTCAGCTTATACATGGGTTACAATGATAGTTGAATACATGACAATCACATTTTCTGTTTGTGGGAGCTTGTTGTGCACAAATTGGCTGCAGCATTTCCTATATTACAACAGTGACTACACTTAAAATGTACTTCATTGGGACGTGCTGAGGTCATAAATGCATGTCTTTCTTTGTTTCACTCTGCCAGCAGTTGCTTTCAGCCTGTTTATTTTGTTTGATACACACAGGAGGAAAGATTCGCCAGTATTAACGGCCGCTGGAAATGGCCACAAAGCTAAGCGAGTGAAATTGGTCTGGGGTGATGGAGATAGTAGGTGGCGCAGCATTCACCTTCGGTGCAACGCCGTCCTGGTGGTGTTGCTGGAGGGATCCGGGACGGAGTTCCTGTCCCGATCCGGCATTGCAGCTTCCTCTGCCTCTGTAAGCGAAGCTATAGAGCTCGCAGGAAATTGTGGGCAATGAAGAGATCCGAGATTTAAAGGGGCCATGCACACTGAAGCAATACAAAATTAAATGCAGTGAATCGATACATTTTTCAGCCCTTCCTGCTTTTTAAAAAAATACTCAACATTTAAAAGAAGTCCCAAATGTGAATATTCAGCTGTTAAGGCTGAATTACCTTCCTAACTTCAACAAATGGGAAACTGGCTCAGCACTAACACAAATGGCTCAGCAAGCCAGGGAAGGGGCAACCAGGTTCTTGCACGGAGCACTCTAGCTTTGTGCAGGGGGTCAACACTACAAGGAAGGACCTCTATCCACAGGGGCCGGGAGACACTCCAGAAAGAACGATATGGAAGTACATCATTGCCAGCAGTGTCACCCCCAGCACCTAGCTCCAGTGCCCAAAGAGCTCAGACCACTGGGCAAGGTAAGTGAATGCATCTTCAAAAGCCGTCTGCTACCAACTGCATCACTAGCCTCACACATTGCTCAATGCACGGCCCCCAATCACTCACCTACCAACAATCTGCACCAATCACGAGGCACATCTCCCATTCCTAGACTCACCTCACCCCCTCGGAGGAGACGGTGCAGACCATTCTTGGCAGGGGCATGGCTGAGCCCTTGGCCAGCGGCGGGGCTGAAAGGATACAAGATGCTGCTTTCCTCAAACATTATCCTCCTTCTGGCATGCACCTCATGCTTTCCTGCCCTCCCGTCAGCACGACTCCACCCTAGTGCCTTCCTCATTTCACATACCCAAGAAATGCTGCCTGCCCAGCCAGTGGGACCGCAGTCAGTTGATTCCATCCCAGATATCCTAGCCACAAAGGGGCTGTCTGGGATGCATCCTTCCATCGGATTCCTCCTCTGCCTCTTCCTCTTCCCTGTGCAAGCTGATGCTGTAAATGAGAAATTATAGCATAAAATGCTAGAAATACTCTGATGGTCAGGCAGCATGTTGACCTGAGACGTGAACTCTGTTTTCTCTCCAGAGATGTATCGTGACCTGCTGAGTATTCGCAGCATGTTCTGTCTTCTCAAAGGCCTTAATTTACCATCCAAGCCCTTGGAAGCATTCAGTTGCACTCCCTAAACACTTAAACAACTTTTCACATCTAATGCAGCAAGCCACCACTTTGACGACGAGATCCAACACTGCCTCCAGTGCACCAGTACAGCCTTTGGCTGCTTGAGGAAAAGAGTGTTTGAAGACCAGATCCTCAAAACTGCCACCAAGCTCGTGGTCTACAGGGCTGTAATAATACCTGCCCTCCTGTATGGCTCAGAGACATGGACCATGTACAGTAGACACCTCAAGTCACTGGAGAAATATCACCAACGATGTCTCCGTAAGATCCTACAAATCCCCTGGGAGGACAGACACACCAACATTAGCGTCCTCGACCAGGCCAACATCCCCAGCATTGAAGTACTGACTACAATTGATCAGCTCCGCTGGGCAGGCCACATTGTCTGCATGCCAGACACGAGACTCCCAAAGCAAGCGCTCTTCTCGGAACTCCTTCACGGCAAATGAGCCAAAGGTGGGCAGAGGAAACGTTACAGGGACACCCTCAAAGCCTTCCTGAAAAAGTGCAACATCCCCACCGACACTTGGGAGTCCCTGGCCAAAGACCGCCCTAAGTGCATCCGGGAGGGCGCTGAGCACCTCGAGTCTCATCGCCGAGAGCTTGCAGAAATCAAGTGCAGGCAGCGGAAGGAGAGTGCAGCAAACCAGTCCCACCCACCCCTTACCTCAACAACTATCTGTCCCACCTGTGACAGGGACTGTGGTTCTCGTATTGGACTGTTCAGCCACCTAAGGACTCATTTTAAGAGTGGAAGCAAGTCTTCATCGATTCCGAGGAACTGTCTATGATGATGATGATGATGATGAAAATCAAAAAAACAGTCTAAACCCTTAAATTCAAACTTACCTGAATGATGTGTGTGTTCCTCCAAGAGCTGCAGACATTGCCACTGTCAGCCTGCTTGCACTCCAGGTTACCACTGTGACTATTTGCACTATGTTTTTTCTGTCCTTCTGCACCTGTGTCCTCTGGACTCAGCCCCCATGCCGCCCACCTGAAACCAGAACCAGAAGTGGGGCCCCACAATTGACCACCTTGTTCCTCCGAGCCTCTGACCAAGCTGCGCTGCTGATCCTCCGAGCTTCGGCTGGGGGAGCGGGCGGAGGAGAGAGAGGCGGCAGGCGGGTGGGGGACAGAGAGGTGGCAGGCGGGGTAGAGAGAGGCAGCGGGCAGGCGGGGGAGAGAGAGAAAGGAACCCCGGTGGGGGGGGGGGGGGGCGGGGCGGGGCGGGGAGAGAGGCACCGGCAGGGGAGAGAGAGACATGGGGGGGGGGGGAGAAAGAGAGACACGTTGTGGGGGGTGGGGGGGAGGAGAGACACGGGGTGGTGGGAGAGACACGGGGTGGGAAAGAGAGAGACAGCTGGGGGGAGGAGAGACAGATGGGGAGGAGAGAGAGACAGATGTGGGGGTATTTGAGGTGTTATGTATGCAACCCTATGTAACCAGCATTCTACCGCCACCAGAGGGCGTATCTGTTGGAGTCCCAAGGGATCCCAGCATCCCTTGGGGGTATTGTATATAAGCAGGCCTCCCATGCTGTCCCAGCACTCTGGAGTTAGAATAAAGAGACTAAGGTCACACTTACTCACGTCTACAGTACTCAATCACATTACTTTATTATGGACGTAACAACCGTCGACGAGATAACGAACCATCACGCGAAAATGCAGAGAACTGTTGATATCCTGGAGAAATTCTCAGAAGGGGACGATTGGGAGGCCTTCGTGGAGCGACTCCACCAATACTTCATGGCCAACGAGCTGGAAGGGAATGAGAACACTGCCAAACGAAGGGCGATTCTCCTCACCATCTGCGGGGCAACAACCTATGGCCTCATGTCGAATCTTCTTGCTCCAGTGAAACCAACAACCAAATCGTATGAAGACCAGGAAGTGGCAAGCTATGTCGCCGAACTAAGGCGCCTTTCAAGACATTGCGAATTTGATGGATTCCTGGAGCAAATGCTAAGAGGCTTTTTTGTGCTTGGCATTGGCCATGAGGTTATCCTTCGCAAACTAGCGACTGTTGAAACGCCAAACCTGAGTAAAGCCATAACGACAGCCCTGCATTTATGTCCACCAGCGGTAACACCAAACAAATTTTGCAGCATAAAGATGTTTTGGCAAGTACTGTACACAAAGTAACATCATTTTCACATGGCAGAATGTACACGCCTGCAACTGCACGACCTCAAATGACTCAGAGTCCTCCATCAAGTGGGAATGCGAGGCAGTTAACACCTTGTTGACACTGCGGAGGTGATCATCGAGCCCATCAATGCCGCTTCAAACACTATGCATGCAAAGGCTGTGTAACAATGGGACACCTCCAGCGAAAGTGCAAATGAGCTGCAAACAGTGGATCAAACTGAACTAGAGACTCAAACTGCGGAGGCAGAAGTGTACGGGGTACACACCTTCACCACGAAATGTCCACCAATCATGTTAAAAGTTGAACTGAACAGAATTCCAGTATCCATGAAATTGGACACAGGTGTGAGTCAGTCTGTCATGTGCAAAAAGGCCTTCGACAGGCTGTGGTGCAACAAGGCACAAAGGCCCAAGCTGAGCCCCATTCACACCAAACTGAGAACTTACACTAAAGAGCTGATCCCAATAATTGGCAGCACAGCAGTAAAAGTCTCCTATGATGGAGCAATGCACGAACTACCACTATGGATAGTACCAGGAGATGGCTCTATACTGTTCGGCAGAAGCTGGCTGGGAAAAATCCGCTGGAACTGGGATGACATCCGAGCGCTTTCATCCGTCGACGACGCGTCATGTGCCCAGGTTCTGAGCAAAATTCCGTCGTTGTTTGAGCCCGGCATCGGAAGTTTCTCGGAGCCGAAGGTGCAGATCTACTTGATTCCCAATACACGACCCATCCACCACAAGGCACGGGCGGTGCCATATATGATGCGAGAGAAAGTGGAGATCGACCTAGACAGGCTGCAACGAGAGGGCATCATCACATCGGTGGAGTTCAACGAGTGGGCCAGTCCAATTGTTCCGGTTCTCAAGGGCAATGGCACAGTCAGAATTTGCGGGGACTATAAAGTAACGATTAATCGTTTTCTGCTGCAGAACCAGTACCCGCTACCCAAGGCAGACGATCTATTTGCGATGCTGGCAGGAGGGAAGATGTTCACCAAGTTGGACCTGACCTCGGCCTACATGACGCAGGAGCTGGTGGAAGCTTCGAAAGGCCTCACCTGCATCAACACGCACAAAGGTCTGTTCACCTACAATAGACACTCGTTTGGGATTCGATCGGCCGCGGCTATTTTTCAAAGGAACATGGAGAGTCTGCTAAAGTCGGTTCCGCGCACCGTGGTTTTCCAGGACGACATACTGGTCACAGGTCGAGACACCATCGAACACTTGCAGAACCTGGAAGAGGTTCTGAGTTGGCTAGATCGTGGGACTCAGGTTGAAACGCTCGAAGTGTGTTTTCCTGGTGCCAGAGGTCGAGTTCTTAGGGAGAAGAATCGCGGCAGACGCCATCAGACCCACCGACGCCAAGACGGAGTCCATCAAGAACGCGCCGAGACCACAGAACGTGACGGAGCTGCGGTCGTTCCTGGGACTCCTCAATTATTTTGGAAATTTTCTACCCGGGTTAAGCACCTTGCTAGAACCTCTACACAAGGGAGATGACTGGTTGTGGGGGAAATCACAAGAGACAGCTTTTGAGAAAGCCTGAAATCTGTTATGTTCCAACGAACTGCTTGTCCTGTATGAACCTTGTAAACGTTTAGTGCTAGCTTGCGATGTGTCTTTGTACGGGGTCGGGTGTGTGTTACAACAAGCAAATGAATCGGGAACATTGCAACCGGTCACTTATGCGTCCAGGAGCCTGTCCAAGGCCAAAAGGGCCTACAGCATGATTGAAAAAGCTCTGGTATGCATTTATGGGGTAAAAAAAATGCATCAGTATCTGTTTGGGCTTAAGTTCGAGTTAGAAACTGACCATAAGCTGCTCATATCGCTATTCTCAGAGAGCAAAGGTATCAATACCAATGCCTCTGCTCACATCTAAAGATGGGCGCTCACGCTGTCTGCATATAACTATGTAATTCGCCACAGAGAACTGCACTGACGTCCTCAGTCGGCTACCATTGCCCACCACCGGGGTGGAAATGGCACAGCCTGCAGACTTGCTCTTGGTGATGGATGCATTTGAAAATGAAAAGTCACCCGTTACGGCCCGCCAGATCAGGACCTGGACCAGCCAGGATCCTTTACTGCCCCTTGTAAAAAAACTGTGTCTTCCATGGGAGCTGGTCCAGCGTCCCAGCGGAGATGCATGAAGAGATCAAGCCGTTCCAGCAGCGTAAAGACGAAATGTCCATACAGGCGGACTGTTTTTTGTGGGGTAATTGTGTGTTTTTGCCTAAGAAAGGCAGGGAAACGTTCATACGCGACCTACACAGTACCCACCCAGGCATAGTAATGATGAAAGCTATAGCCAGATCCCATGTGTAGTGGCCCGGCATCGACTCAGATTTGGAGTCTTGCGTGCGCCAATGCAACACTTGCTCTCAACTGAGCAATGCACCCAGGGAGGCACCGCTAAGTTTGTGGTCATGGCCCTCCAAACCGTGGTCTAGGATCCTCCTTGACTTTGCGGGCCCGTTTCTAGGCAAAATGTTCTTGGTTGTTGTCGATGCTTATTCAAAATGGATTGAGTATGTAATAATGTCTGCAAGCACGTCCATTGTCACCATCGAAAACCTACGAGCCATTATTGCCACGCACAGCCTGCCTGATGTCCTTGTCAGCAACAACGAGCCGTGCTTCACCAGCACTGAATTCAAGGAATTCATGACCCGCAATGGGATCAAGCACGTCACATCTGCCCCATTCAATCCCGCATCCAACAGCCAGGCAGAACGGGCAGTCCAAACCATCAAGCAAAACTTGAAACGCGTGTCGGAAGGCTCCCTGCAGACCCGCCTGTCCCGAGTCCTGCTCAGCTACCGCACCACTCGCCCAGCCAAGTGCTCATGAAAAGGGTGCTCAAAAAAGGCTTTCTCTAGTCCACCCTGATCTCCATGATTACGTCGAGGGCAAGCGGCATCAACAAAGCATGTACCATGATCACGCAAATTTATCACGCGATATTGAAGTCAATGACCCTGTATTTGTACTCAACTATGGACATGGTCCCAAATGTCTTGCTGGCACTATCATAGCCAAAGAAGGGAGTAGGGTGTTTCAGGTCAAACTCGCAAATGGACTAACTTGCAGAAAGCATTTGGTCCAAACCAAACTGCGATTCACAGACAGCCACGAGCAACCTGAAGAGGACACCACCAACTTCGACCCTCCGATACACACACAAGTGACAACCGACATCATCGTTGACCACGAAGCTGAACTCATCATCCCCAGCAGCCCCGCAAGGCCAGCTGCGCAGCAGCCCAGTGAAGGCCCAACCAACTCACCGGCACCTGCATTTGTACCGAAATGATTGACTGGGGAGCGAAAAGCCCCAGATCATCTCACCCTGTAAATAAGTGTACTATTGACTTTGGGAGGGAGTGATGTTATGTATGCAACCCTATGTAACCAGCATTCTACCGCCACCAAAGGGCGTATCTGTTGGAGTCCCAAGGGATCCCCATCCCTTGGGAGCACTGTCAGCAGGTCTCCCATGCTGTACCAGCACTCTGGAGTTAGAATAAAGAGACTAAAGTCACACTTACTCACTTCTACAGTACTCAATCACATTACTTTATTGTGGATGTAACAGGAGGGGAGAGAGGGAACTCAGGGTAGAAAGATCACGCTGTGTGTTGCCATATTGGTGTGCATTTGTGCACAGTGGTGTGTGTTGATGTGTCAATGTACGTGTGTGCATCATGCTGTGTGTTGACGTGCTGGTGAGCATTTGTGCTCCGTGCTGTGTGTCAGGGTGATTCCACTTCTGCTTGTGTACAGTGCCTATCTGAGCTCTTGTCTTATCCCCCAGCTTTATACCTTGCTATAAATAGGCCAATCCCACTATTGATTCTATTGGCGGTAAACGCGTAAATATTGGGACTGTAAGCTTTTCACCTGTTGCTAGGATACGTTCCTGATCCTTGTATTAGATATTGGACACTCCTCCCATTCAAAGGTGAGGCGTTCTCTTTGTCATAGGGTTAACTCCCGACCCTGGCAAAGCACACATAGCATTTGAGTGGCACTGTCATTAATCACTGGCCTTTGTAACTTTCGTTACGTGACACAGATTGTGCACAGCCTCACCCTGCTCCTAAGCAGCTCTGCAATGATTTCTGTGATGATTCATATCCTTTAATAACTTGTTTGCCTCACTAAAGTCATGGACATGATGTGAACATTGCTCCTCACCCAGCATATCATCATAAGCAGTCCCTCGGAATTGAAGAAGACTTGCTTCCACTCTTAAAATGAGTCCTTAGGTGGCTGAACAGTCCAATATGGGAATTACAGTCTCTGTCACAGGTGGGGCAGATAGTTGTTGAGGGAAGGGGTGGGTGGGACTGGGTTTCCGCACGCTCTTTCCGCTGCCTGCGCTTGTTTTCTGCATGCTCTCGGCGATGAGACTTGAGGTGCTCAGCGCCCTCCCGGATGCACTTCCTCCACTTAGGGTGATTTTTTGGCCAGGGACTCCCAGGTGTCGGTGGGGTTGTTGCACTTTATCAGGGAGGGTGTCCCTGTAATGTTTCCGCTGCCCACCTTTGGCTCGTTTGCCGTGAAGGAGTTCCGAGTAGAGCGTTTGCTTTGGGAGTCTCGTGTCTGGCATGCGAACGATGCCACACCACAAGTTTAAACTCATCAGGGCAGTTACTCACTCACTCACTGACTCACTGACTGACTCACTCACTCACTCACTCGCACACATGTACACTCTAAACACACACTGAATCTCTAATACCATAATCCGGGACAAAATGAATTGTCACGTGGAAATCACTTGTATACATGGACTTTCATAAGGCGCTTCATAAAGTATCATATAATAGACTTGTTCGAAAAATTGAAGTCCATGGGATTAAATTGACAGTTGATACGAATTTGGCTGTGAGACAGAAAACAGAGAGTAGTGCTGAACAGTTGCTGGTCAGACCAGAGGGCAGTATACAGGGGTGTTCCCCAGGAATTGGGATTAGGACCACTGCTCATTTTGATATATATTAATGACCTAGACGTGGGTATAGGGAGCATAATGTCAAAGTCTGCAGATGGTGCATAGCTTGGAAATATAGTAAACAGTGAGGAGGATAGTAGCAGACTCCAGGAGGACACGGACTGGTGAAATGGCAGGCACATGGCAGATAATGTTTAATGCAAAGAAGTGTGAAATGATGCATTTTGGAAGGAAAAATGACAAAAGGCAGTATAAAGTAAATGCTACAATTTTAAAGGGGTGCAGGAACGGAGAGGCCTGGGGGTACATGTGCACAAATCTTTAAAATCTTTCAAAATACGAATGGAATCTTCGGCTTTGTAAATAGAGGCATAGAGTACAAAAGCCAGGAAGTTATGATGAACCTATATAAATCACTGATTAGATGTCAGCTAGAGAATTGTGTCCAATTCTGTGCACCACACTTTAGGAAGGAAGTCAAGGCCTTGGAGAGGGTGCAGAGATTTACTAGATTGGTACCAGGGGTGAGGGACATCAGTTATCTGGGGCGACTGTAGAAGCTGGGATTGTTTAGATCTCCATGTGTAACTGTGTGAGTTTTAACCACAGCAACCTGTATCTATATAGTGCCTTTAACATAGTAAAAAGTTCCAAAGTGCGTTATCAAATAAAATTTGACACCGAGCCACATAAGAGAGATATTAGGGCAGATGAGATGGGTTTTAAGGAGTGACTTGAAGGGGGAAACAAAGGTAGAGATGTGGAGAGATTTAGGGAGGGAATTCCAGAGTTTACTGTCTTGACAGCTGAAGGCACGGCTGCTAATGCTGAAGCGATTAAAATCAGGGATGCTCAAGAGCCCAGAATTGGAGGAGCGCAGATATCTCGGAGGGTTATAGGGCTGGAGGAGATTACAGAGATAGGGAGGGGCGAGGCCATGGAGGGTTTGAAAACGCGCACCAAGTCCCACTCTCACCTTGTGCTGGCTGATCTTCATTGGCTCCCGGTTAAGCAACGCCTCCATTTAAAAATTCTCCTCATTTTAAAATTCCTCCATGGCCTCACCCATCCCGAACTCTGTAATCTCCTCCAGCCCTACAATCCTCCTGAGACATCTTTGTGCCGCCGATTCTGGCCTCAAGAGCATCCCCGATTTTAATCTCATCCACCATTGAAGGCCATGCCTTCAGCTGCTTGGGCCTTAAGCTCTGGAATTCCCTCCCTAAACCTCTCCGCCTCACTATCTCTCTCCTCCTTTAAGACACACCTTAAAACCTACCTCCATCTGCTCCACTTTTTCCCTTTATTTCTCGGTGTCAAATTTTGTTTGGTAACGTTCCTGTGAAGCATCTTGGGATGTTTTACTACGTTAAAGGCGCTATATAAATGCAAGTTGATGTTGTTTTACCACTCCTGTCATATTTACATCAAACTTCTTGCATTACAGTGTAGAGGGAGCTTTACTCTGTATCTAACCCCATGCTGTACCTGCCCTGGGAGTGTTTGATGGGACAGTGTAGAGGGAGCTTTACTCTGTATCTAACCCCATGCTGTACCTGCCCTGGGAGTGTTTGATGGGACAGTGTAGAGGGAGCTTTACTCTGTAACTAACCCCGTGCTGTACCTGCCCTGGGAGTATTTGATGGGACAGTGTAGAGGGAGCTTTACTCTGTATCTAACCCGTGCTGTACCTGTAGTAGGAGTGATTGATCACTACACCTTGATAAGCCAAAATGAACAGTCAGGAGCAGATAGGAGCCAGCAAGCACTGAGGGCTTGTGATGTAATAGAAACTTGTGATAAGATGGAGGTAAGATGTAAGAGGAACTGGAAGTGGATGCGCTCAGAGTCTGTGGCAACCTGCTCAGTTCAAACAGAGATAAGAGAGCAACTTTGAGGAACTAGCTAATCGAGCAATGAAGCCTGTCAAATTGATTCGGTGGGGTATCTAGCAGGGGTAGTGATAGAGTATTCAAACAGGCTCATTTAGATAGACTGTGAAAATTCACAGACCCCCAACTCATCAATCAACTTGACATTTTCGGACCTTGGGTAGCGAGCCAATAAAACGTTAAAAGACTTTCAATTGAGCCAATAAGGTCAAAGAAGGCGAGTTCTTTTCTGTAAATTGATCCAAGTATAAAGTACAGCCATTTTGACCATGTGTCTCAGTAAGACAAAGAAACTAGCAATCAGCCAGCAGTTTGTTGCTCTCTGCCAAGAATTAAAAAGTTAAAACTACCATCGGAGTTCGTATTTCATTGGAAATTAAGAGATCTAACAATTTTGGCGCTGCGAACAGGATCGCTGAGGAAAGAAACTGAATTTTGGACATCGGACCTACATATAGAGGTAAGGACTCCTCTTTTTAAAAAAAAGTCCTCGGTCAAAAGTCTAAATTAGCCTCTCCTACGCGATTCCGAAAGCCTCCGGTTTGCGAACCCTCCGGTTGGTAGTCGGCTCGAGGTCCCATAGACGTCTAAACTTCGGTGGTGTGTTAGTTAATTAATCACCGACCTATTGATCGGCTAGCAGGCCTACGACTCGAGACCCCAGTAAAGAACTCAGTAAAGAAATGGCAGCAGGAGAAAAGGGCAAAGAATTGCCTACAACTGTTAAAGGTGGGCAGGCACCACCTCAAGTTTCGCTAGATTTAATTCTCGAACAGTTGAAAGAATACATAGAGCAACAATTCAACTTATCTAAAACCTGTATTAAGATCGAACAAAAGTATGGAACCTCCAAAGGAAATGGTCCTTGGACGAGATTAAAAGGGTCTGGGGAAAAACGACCCGTATGAAAAATAAAGAGCGAACTAGATGGTCCTTAGCGGTTATGGGCCAGATTCGAAACCGGAATGAAATTATAATGCGTTCCCAACATGATCGAGAACTGACCAGTACAAAGGATCAATTTCAAGCTGTTTGTGCACAACTGTGACAGAAAAAGCTTGAACTTGAAAAACTGGAAGCGGAAGTTAAAGATCTTAAAGGTGAAATTAAAGAATGGAAAAAATCATTAGGTCAAGAGGCAGTAATGGGAAAAGGAAAATGTATTGATCAATTCCCAGGGTACCCATGTTTGGATAAATTAAAAGCGCAAACCCGAAGACACGACCGAGGAATAGATACGGTTTCTGAATCCTCCGACAATACAGTGTCAGAGGATGATGAAGAATTAGGGGTGCGCTTTGCCCCGTTTAAAAAAAGACAAGTTGTAGTCAAATCAGAAGAGACTGCGGATGAGGGCGGAACCAAAAAAACAAAGAGAAGGGTGTACGAAGAATACTTAGTTCATGATCCGGCAGACCCAGAGAAAATTGATAAATGGTCCAAAGAATTGCCCAATCCAAAGAAAGGGGGATTAAAAACGTGGGACCAATTGGACCGCTTAAGAAATATATATCAACTTCATCCCTGGGACGGAGTGCAAATTTTGACCATAATGGTGCCAGAAACACAGGGAAGAAAATTGCACGACAAGGTAGAAGAAGCTTTGGGGCAGAATGAGCAAGAATTAGACGCAGGATGGGAGGCGATTAAACACTGGCTGCAAGCCTTCAGTCCAGCTAAGACAGACTGGGGAAAAATTGCTGCCTGCCAACAGAAAGGAACAGAGGAGGTCCTGGAGTATGACGAGCGGTTTAGATGCACGTGGCTAGAACATTCGGGTATGAATAATACGGATGAGGAAATGGATGAACAAGCGTTTGGACCCCTGAAAGCAGCTTTCGTGGCAGGTCTAAAGCCAGAACTGTCCAAAATGCTTAAGATAGTGTTACCGGACTGGGAAGGTAGAGGAACTACCTTTGCAGCATTGGTGGATCGATGTAACCAATTAGATCGGGATATGGGAGCTAAAGTCCGAGCTGTACAGGCTATGGGATGGAAATCCCAGGATTCTGATAAACAGTCATTAGGAAAATTACCCGGAAAATTTCATTATTGTGGGAAAGAAGGTCACTGGGCCAAGACGTGCAGGGCAAAACAGCAAGGTCGTGGCTGGGGAAGAGGACGCAGCCAGGGATACAATTCAGCCAACAAGCCAGGCTTGTCACAAGATAACGACCTCATAGAAGCATTTAAGCGACTGACAATACAACAACAGAAGGAGTTACTTGGGATAGCAAAAAACGATTAGAGCCCACCCTGGCCCCCCTCCTCGCACTAATACAACAAAGGGGAAATAGGCTATGTGAGGGTGGGCGATAAGGATGTGGACTGTCTTTTAGACACAGGGGCGGAATTAACATGCTTGCCCCTACAATATGGAGACTTTTTGCCGTTGGATGGTTTGGGCACGTACAGCCTATGGAGTTGGGGGCCATAAAATGGAAATTAAAAGGACAACACCGGTACTTATAGGGCAGGGTCCACATGAACTAACCACGCCGGTCTGGATAGGCCCAGTAGATCAACCCCTTTTGGGAATATACGTTCTAATCCAAGTAGATTCATCGTTGCATTTCGAGGATGGTCGGGTGACATGGTCAATTAGAACTTTGAAGAAAGAAGAATTGAAGGAACACCCGATACGGGCTAAAGATAAGAATGATTGTGGCCTACTCCAGATGGACCCTGCGTCGTTTACAGGGACCAAGCCTCCATGCACTAAACAGTATCCCATCACTCCAACTGCCATCGCAGGAATCTTACCGGTTATTCAGCAATTGGAGAAACAAGGGGTGCTTATTAAAACGCATAGCTCCTCCAATAGCCCCGTGGCCGGTACAGAAATCTAATGAGACTTGGCGTTTGACTGTCGATTATAGGAAAGCTAACCAGTGTATTGATCAAAAAGCTCCTTTAGTCGCAGATCCCGCCACCATTTTTAATGCCCTCAAACCGGAACATAAATATTTCTCGGTTATAGATATAGCCAACAGATTTTGGTCGGTGCCTCTGGCACCGGAGGTTCAACAGTGGTTTGCTTTCACTGTCCAAGGACAACAGTATACTTGGACCCGGTTACTGTAGGGTTTCCACAATAGCCCTACGGTATTCCACATAGCTTTACAAAGCCATTTGCGAGAATGACCTCCCCTGTCATCCACAGTCATCCAATATGTAGACGATATCCTGCAAGCTTCAAACACGGAAGAACAGCATGAACATGATTTACGAGCTTTGCTGGATCACCTTCGGCTGAAAGGACATAAAGCCAGCATCGACAAAGCACAAATATCCCAAGAAGAGGTTGTATACCTGGGACAAAAGATTTCACAAGGAAAGAGAGAACTTACCCAGGATAGAACTGCAGCCATTCGGGCTGCTAAAAAAACCACCACTATTCAGGAACTAAGGTCTTTTTTGGGATTGTGTAACTTTAACAGAAATTGGATTGACTCCTTCACACAGCTTGCTCAGCCACTGAATGATATTTTAAAGGGGAAACGTGCCTCTAAAGAAGCCATCACCCTCACTAAAGAATAGCAAGAGGCCTTCCTGAGTTTGAAAAAGGTTTTGTATTCGGCACCGGCTCTGGGAATCCCCGACAGTGGTAAGCCATTTACCCTGTTTGTTCATGAGAAAGAAGGATATATGACAGTTATACTGACACAAGAACATGGGGATCGGCAAAGACCTATTGGCTATTATTCGGCAAAACTGGATGCGGTAGCCCTCGGATGGGGAAGTTGCCTAAGGGCCATGGAAGCTACATGTCGAGCGGTAATGATCACTGTGGGTCTAGTCCTCGACCAAAAGCTGATTGTCAAGTGTCCCCACACCGTATACGCTTTGCTGTCTATGAATAGAATGTCTCAGGTGACAGCAGCAAGATGGACCCACTGGACAGCAGTTTTGGAAGCTCCTAATCTCCATATCGTCCGGGCCAGCCCGGTAAATCCCGCAACTATGCTCCCGATGTCAGAATCGAGGGAGCAAGAGGGGGTAGAATGTGAAGAGCATGACTGCGTGGAGATTTTAAAAGAAACAGAAGAAGCAGCCTTAGCAGCAGAGGAGCCTCTGCACAACCCAGACCTCATCCTGTTTACAGATGGTTCCTCCTTTGTTGACAATGGTACCAGAAAAGCAGGATGGGCAGTTACAACCTTATATGAGGTAGTGGCAAAAGGATGTTTACCCTCAGGAACGTCAGTACAACAGGCCGAGTTACAGGCCCTGTCAGAAGCATGTCGAATAGCAGAAGGACAGACAGCTAATGTCTACACAGATTCGCGTTATGCTTTTGGAGTCGCTCACGACTTTGGTATGTTATGGCGGAAAAGAGGATTCCTCACTGCTGCTGGTACACCTATCCGAAATGGAAAAGAAGTCCGAGACTTACTGGAGGCCATACAATTACCTCAGGAAGTGTCCATCCTGAAGTGTAAGGCCCATACCAAGGAAAATACCACAGAAGCACAAGGAAATGCCCTAGCCGACCAGGCAGCTAAAGATGCCGCCTCACAGGGCGTTCCTCCAGAAGAACCAACACAGATGTGCAGATTGAAAGCACTCAGGACTGTGACACGTGACCTTCAAACAATGCAAGGCGAGTGCTCCCGAGAGGAAAAATGGACATGGATTGAGGCAGGAATTAAGCTATGCGAAGATGGTGTCTGGAGACAAAGAGTTACCGACAAGCCAGTCGCGCCACAAGCGCTTATGCCTTTTTTAGCCCAACAGATCCACTCGTGGGGACACTTGGCCTCACAACAGATGACGGCACGGTTCCAGAAAAGCTGGTGGGGTCGAGGATTTAAAAAACATGCCCAGCTGGTAACAGACCGCTGTGTGGTCTGCCAGAAAAATAATTCTGGACCCATCACGGTAATGCCCCAACTGAGGCCCCCTGCCCCTGTTGGACCATTCCAGCATCTGCAGGTTGATTATATATCTCTTCCTTCATGCCAAGGATACACTAACATTCTTGTCATGGTTGACAGATTCTCTAGATGGGTAGAAGCTGTCCCAACTAAAAGAGCCACAGCCAATCACACTGCAAAGGTCTTGTGTAAGGATTACATTCCCCGATGGGGAGTCCCGAGTAGCATTGACTCAGATCAGGGAACATACTTCACAGGTGCTGTCTGCCAAGAAGTCTGTAGGTTACTGAACATTACGTGGGATTTACACTGTTTTTATCATCCACAATCATCAGGACAAGTCGAGCGAATGAATCGAACTCTGAAACAACGGCTTGCCAAATATCACCAAGCAGGAACACCATGGCCCCAGGCACTACCAATAGTGCTATGTAGCATTAGAGCAACCCCGAACAGAACTACAGGTCTAAGCCCATTTGAAATTATAACAGGAAGACCCATGTCACTGCCAGGAACTATCGATTTACGGAAAGCTGATGTTCACTTAATGAGTGACACTTTGTTATCATACTGTCCGAACTTAACCAATGCTATTAGTTCTGTTTCCCGACGGGTATCGGCAGCTTGGGGTAATCCACCCGAAGGAGGACACGACATCATCCCGGGAGTCTGGATGTATGTGAAAAAGTTGCATAAAGAACCTTTGGGTGCCAAGTGGGAGGGACCTTATCAAGTGTTATTGACCACCCAGGCAGCTGTTAAAGTCCAAGGAAAGAAAGCTTGGATCCACGCTTCACACGTTAAACGAGCACCCGTAACTGAAGCTGAAATCTAATAAGGACAATTACTTTTCGCGAAAATGTATAAATTTACTGTATTATTGATTAAGATATTGATTTGGATTAAATTGGAATAAGGTTAATTAACCTACTAAAACCAGACTTCCATTGTGGCCACGATGGAACTCGGGTTGGTGTAAATTTGTGTGGAAGCTACTAGTCCGGACATGTGGCGAAACACATCAACAAATTTTAGAAGGAAACTCTATTAACATGTATGAAATTATTTTGTAGAATGTTTAACCAGTGATACCTGAAGTTTTATGATTCAGTTTGTGAAAGAATCAAAGGGGGAATTGATAGAGTATTCAAACAGGCTCATTTAGACAGACTGTGAAAATTCACAGACCCCCAAGTCAAGGCTGCTACATGCAGTTCGGCATGTTGCATTAACTCATCAATCAACTTGACATTTTCGGACCTTGGGTAGCGAGCCAATAAAACGTTAAAAGACTTTCAATTGAGCCAATAAGGTCAAAGAAGGCGAGTTCTTTTCTGTAAATTGATCCAGGTATAAAGTACAGCCATTTTGACCATGTGTCTCAGTAAGACAAAGAAACTGGCAATCAGCCAACAGTTTGTTGCTCTCTGCCAAGAATTAAAAAGTTAAAACTACCATCGGAGTTCGTATTTCATTGGAAATTAAGAGATCTAACAGGTAGTATCTGTGTTATATAATCATAGAAATGATAGCACAGCAGGAGGCCTCTCCACCCATTGTGCTGAGCTGTTCAACTGGAGCTGTCCAATCAAATCCCATTCCTACACCCTTTTCCATATCCCTTCCCCCATAATATTTGGGATACAGAATGTGAGTGATTTGAGAGATGACAGGTGGTGAGTGTAGCGTGCGTGGGAGAAAGAGGGGACTTTGGAGCTCTGGGTCCCAAAGTTCTCCACCCCTGGGGTTTCCTCACCTCATGTCTGGGTCTGTTGGAGACTCATTGGTGGAGATCGATTGCTGTGATTGGTCAATACCTCCGTTATTATCGTATCATGTGACTACCAGCATGGTAGAGGGTGAGCTAGATGGACTGTGGTAATTTCCTGTCTAGCAATTCCTATGTTCCCATATCCTTTTATATTCTTCCTTTTCACATCTTCATCTAATTCCCTTTTAAATAATGTTTTAGTCTCTCCCTCAATAGCCCCTTTTGGTAAATCATTCCGTGCTCTATGAAAACATCTCTTCCAACTTCCCTATATGTTCTTGTAGTGACACTCCTCAGTCTGCACCTCCTCATTATCAATTCACCATCCTGTGGAAACAATCCATCACTGTTCACCCTCTCGAAATCTTCCACTGTAACCCCCTCATTCCTGCTGTCAGTCTCATGGCCGTACCTTTTCACCCACAGGAATTGGTATATTCAAATTGGGGCTGAACCAATGTCTGTAAAAATACATCACGCCCTTGCATTTATATTCAATATATAAAACCTAGAATATAACTTGCTTTTTTAGTGGCCTTTTTCTACCTGCATTCCCACCTTTAAAGTTCAATCTCCATCCCAGATCTCTCTGTGTGATCAGTATTCACTCTCAGAGTGAATGTGATCGATCTGTCCCGTTAGGGTATATACTCTTTCACTGTTCTTTTTCCCAGAATGTACTGCTTCACATGTCTCTGCCTTGAACTGCATCTGCCACCTATCTGCCCACTCTGCTAACCTGCCTCATTCCTCCTACAGTTTCCTGCATTCTTCAGTTTCCCACCGGCCCTTCTGCCTTTGTTCAAACCATTTATATAAATGGAAAACAGGAGAAATCCCGTACAGATCCCTGGGCACACCTACACCCACATCCTGCCAATCTGAAAACATTCATTTACTCCTACTCTTTGTTCTCTGCCCCATAGCCATCTCTCAGTCCATGCAGCTATATTCCCTGTAATATCAAGTGCCTTAATTCGTGCAAGAAGTATCTTCTATGGACTCTCATCAAATGTCCATGTTCAGAGCTGATTCATTCAGAGCAGTATTTATTGCTGTGCAGAACACTTATTTACTCACATGGGTGACTAAGGAGAAAAGGAAGCGTCTCAACTGATAAAAGCCGAAAAAAGAAATGAATTATTGGCCTGGAATTTCCTCTGAACTGCTCCCGAACCATTGTCGTAACTTCAATGGACGCATGCCAAAAATGGAAGGTCAGACCTGTGGTGAAGTTACGGTAGAGTTACAGTGAAGTTACAGCGATGTTACGGTGGGGTTACGATGAAGTTGCAGCGAAGTTACGGTGGAGTTACGATGAAGTTACAGCGATGTTACGGTGGAGTTACGGTGAAGTTACAGCGATGTTACGGTGGAGTTACGATGAAGTTACAGTGAAGTTACAGCGATGTTACGGTGGAGTTACGATGAAGTTACGGTGAAGTTACAGCGATGTTATGGTGGAGTTACGATGAAGTTACAGTGAAGTTACAGCGATGTTACGGTGGAGTTACGGTGAAGTTACAGCGATGTTACGGTGGAGTTATGGTAGAGTTACAGTGAAGTTACAGCGATGTTACGGTGGAGTTACGATGAAGTTACGGTGAAGTTACAGCGATGTTACGGTGGAGTTACGATGAAGTTACAGTGAAGTTGCAGTGATGTTACGGTGGAGTTACGGTGAAGTTACAGTGATGTTACGGTAGAGTTGCGGTGAAGTTATGGTGGAGTTACAGCAGCGAAGCGGGAGCAGCTCCAAGAAAATCCAAGGCCATGAACCCAAGATGGATTTATCAGAAGATGTGCGTTCTCCATCGATGTGGTGTCTGCCAGCGCTCAGTGGGTAGCACACTCGCCTCTGAGCCAGACGGTTGTGGGTTCAAATCACACCCCAGAGCCCTGAGCACAAAATCTAGGCTGACACTCCCAGTGCAGTGCTGAGGGAGCGCTGCACTGTCAGAGGTGCCGTCTTTCGGAGAAGACGTTAAACCAAGTCCCAGTCAGCTTTCTCAGATGGATGTTAAAGATCCGATGGCACTATTTGACGAAGAGCAGGGGAGTTATCCCCGGTGTCTGGCCAATATTTACCCCTCAACCAATATCACTAAAACAGATTATCTGGTCATTATCACATTGCTGTTTGTGGGAGCTTGCTGTGTGCAAATTGGCTGCTACGTTTCCTTCATTACACCAGTGACTACACTCCAAAATTACTTAATTGGCTGAAATGCTCTTTGGGACGTCCTTATGTTGTAAGAGGTGCTCTATAAATGCAAGTCTTTCTTTCTTACTGACTGTTGTTTAGAGCTCCTCCTGCGAGCAGCTATATGCTCAGATGTTATCTCCTGTCTTCTCCGGGTTCCTCTGCACCATCATGCAGCAGAGATAGCAGGCCTGACTGTGAGTGTGTGCCCCCAGCCGGGACCTTACGATGGGATCGCAGATGCGCTTCCCACGATTTCTTGTCCGTGCACTGGCATTCATAAAGGAGTGGCCCTCACTGCCCGGGCAAGAGGTCGCTCCCTGAGGGCACGGACTACACCCAAAGTTTATTGTTTGGTGTGGGGGGGAGGGTGCATGTGACATGTGCCCTCTGTACCATCACACTTTGATGTACACATGCACTGCCGCACTCCACCGTCTCGCTTGCTGCATGTGGGTTGGAGGGGAGGAGAGGGGAAGGGAGGGGAGTGGAGGAGATGGGAGGGGGGAGGGGAGGAGAGGGGAGGGTAGAGAGGATTGGACAGGGGAGAGAGGGAGGGGAGGATAGGGTTGGGGATGGGATGGAGGATGGAGAGGGGAGGAGGGGAGGGGGGAAGAAGGGAAGGAAGGGGAGAGGAGGGGAGGAGAGGATTGGGGAGGAGAGGGGAGGGAGGAGAGGGGAGGGGGAGAGGGGAGGGGAGAACAGGGTTGGGGAGGAGAGGGAGGAGAGGGGAGGGGAGGACAGGGTTGGGGAGGGGAGGGAGGAGAGGGGAGGGGAGGGGAGAGGGGAGGGGAGGACAGGGTTGGGGAGGGGAGGGAGGAGAGGGGAGGGGGAGAGGAGAGGGGAGGGGAAGGGAGGACAGGGTTGGGGAGGGGAGGGAGGAGAGGGGAGGCTGGCATCAGATGCAAGTTGATTATTTTCAAACCTGATTGTGTCTCCTGTGAGCAACGACACATGAGATGACCACTGTAGCCCCAAACTGCAAAAAGGTCCTCTTCAACCTCTTGTAGCGAGTCCTGTAGTGGAGAAGTTGGTGCATGATGTTAAAGACCGTACAGTGGACACACTCGCCCAAAAACCCACTGCTGGTAAAAGCTAATAACTGGTGTAGACGGAATCTCTGACCCGCGCTCCCCCTGAGAGGCTCACATCTTCTTCAAGGAAGCACTTTGGCAAACACATCACTTCAGGCCTGAACTCCCTACATGAGGGGCTTGCAATGGAGGCAAACTGTGTCATTCACCTTGGTTTCCATCATAAGTCTCTTAGGAACGAGCCGCACCATTTATCAATGTAATAAGGAGAACTGGATCACTCATGCCTATGTAGCCCAGTTGGCTAAGTTGGCGATTTGCTTCGCACAGTCTAATGTGGTTAAGCACATTATGCAGCAATGTGGGGTGTGCTGCGGTGGTGTTTGGGGCTGCACCATCAGGCAACAATCTAAGGTGAAGATTATTGGATCTGAGACCAACAGAAAGCTGGAGTTCAACCAACTCCAAGATGCTCTCACCTGTTAAGTAAGGACGACTGCCAGAGCTGTCTGGAGCCAGGAACCTATTGGTTTGCCTGGTAAAAGCCATTTTATATAAGTTGGTAGCAGTGCCTGATGACAGCGAGCCTCTCATTCGCGTCGGCGTGTGTCACTGCCTAGAAGGCAATGGTATATCTTGCACATGTCGGGCTGTCTGATGCAGAGGAGTCTGACCTGGCCTGGTGTCCCCTGATGTGAGACTGGATGACGACTATCTTCTGTTTGAAGAGCTGGAAGTTCTTCCTGTTGATGAAGCGACGGATGTTCCTCTGAATGGTGAGAGCCGCCCGGTTCTGGGTCTTCAACCAATAATTCTCCAACTGATTGAAAAGCTGCTTCTTCAGAAACACCTGAGAAAGCAATGGGCAGAGTGCCATTAAACTCCAGATCTGCCTCAACAGACCGATATCACTCCCTTTGTGCCACACGACAGCTATCAATCTCTTGTAAACGTTTCTATTGTCCGTTTTACCACTCTTCATCCTATGTGTACAGTCTATATATCCTCGTTCCCCAGTCTGTACCCTGTATATATCCCTGTTCCCCAGTGTGTACCCTCTATATATAACCGTTCACCAGTGTGTACCCTGTATATATTCCTGTTCCCCAGTGTGTACCCTCTATATATCCTCATTCTCCAGTATGTACCCTGTATATATCCCCGTTCCCCAGTGTGTACCCTGTATATATACCCATTTCCCAGTGTGTACCCTGTATATATCCCTGTTTCCCAGTGTGTACCCTGTATATATCTCTGTTCCCCAGTGTGTACCCTGTATATATCCCCATTCCCCAGTGTGTACCCTGTATATATACCCATTTCCCAGTGTGTACCCTGTATATATCCCTGTTTCCCAGTGTGTACCCTGTATATATCTCCGTTCCCCAGTGTGTACCCTGTATAAATCCCCATTCCCCAGTGTGTACCCTCTATATATCCCCGTTCCCCCATGTGTACCCTGTATATATCCCACTGTTCCATATACAGTAGACACCTCAAAGCGCTGGAGAAGTACCATCAGAGCTGCCTCCGCAAGATCCTACAACTCCCCTTGGAGGACAGACGCACCAACGTCAGTGTTCTCACTTGCGCCAACATCCCTAGCATCGAAGTACTGATCATGCTCGACCAGCTCTGTTGGGTGGGCCACATTGTCCGCATGTCCGACACGAGACTCCCAAGCAAGCGCTCTACTCGGAACTCCTATATGGCAAGTGTGCCCAAGGTAGGCAGAGGAAACGTTTCAAGGACACCCTCAAAGCCTCCTTGATAAAATGCAACATCCCCACCAGCACCTGGGAATCCCTGGCCCAAGAACGCCCTAAATGGAGGAAGAGCATCCGGGAGGGCTTTGAGCACCTCGAGTCTCGTGGCCGAGAAGATGCAGAAATCAAGCGTAGGCAGCGGAAAGAGCATGCGTCAACCCAGACTCCCCACTCACCCTTTCCTCCAACCACTGTCTGTCCCACCTGTGACAGAGACTAATTCCTGTATTGGACTGTACAGTCACCTGAGAACTCACTTTTAGAGTGGAAGCAAATCTTCCTCGATTCCGAGGGACTGCTTTTGATGATGATGATGTTCCCCAGTGTGTACCCTGTATATACCCCCATTCCCCAGTTTGTATTGTGTATATATCCCACTGTTCCCCAGTGTGTCCCCTCTATGTATCCCACTGTTCCCAGTTTGTATCGTGTACATATATCCCACTGTTCCCTAGTGTGCAACTTCCGTATACCCACTGTTGTCCAGTCTGTTCCATCTGAATATCGCTCAGTTCCCGGTTATCCTATATTTACCAGGATGCACTCTCTGAAATATGTAACTCCACTGCAAGTGTCAATGATTGAATTACCTTGGTGACTCCTAGCTGATAGAACCCCAGAGTCCGGTCTGTGACCTTCTCTAGAATAGAAGAGCAGAGCTCAGTGTCTGAGGAATGCTCCTTGTTCCAGCCCAGTAAAATGCTGTACCTGCAATGGGGCACAGAAGCACAGCGAGGGCTGGGGGTGAACGGGCAGCCCAATTTCTCTTAGCAACAGATAAAGTTTATTTTTTTTCTCCCCGAAATGCTGCTGAGCAAATTTCGCATTACTTGGTGACTGAGAATTGTATTTGATGCGAGAAGCAGACTTTCCTTTCATTTTTCAGTGCTCCTGGTTTGCAATCCTATTTTAGTTGGAGGGAAAATACTTTCCCCAATGGGTCTGCGGCAGAAGCAAAATATTTGTGTCTGTTTAGCAATGTGCTGGCGTGGATCACGCACTCGTTGGAGAACCTACTCAATATTCATCCCTTTCCTGCCAATGGAATGAGAATCAGATGGGTTCAACAATGCTCCATCACATTATTAAATCCCTTCCCAGTGAAAATGACCCCCCTCAGTTTCTTCAATTCTGCTGCTCATCTTCCAGCTTAACTCGGCACAATATTGAAGGAAGGAAGAACTTGCTTTTATGCAGCATTTTTCATAACACATATCCAATGATGTGCAATCATTATTGTTTTGTAGGTAACGTGACAGATAACTGGCACAAGGCTAAATCTCACACAGTGCAAAAAAGATGAACGTCAAGTTAGCCAGTTTTCGTGGAGTGAACGTTGGCCAGGACACCGAGAGAATTCCCTGCTTCTCTTCAACAAGTGACGTGGGATCTTTAACATCTACCTCAACAGGAGGAACAAGGCCTTATTTCAACGTCTCATCCAAACCTCTCCTCGGTACGACACTTAATTCAGAACCACCCCCCTCCCTCCGTACCACACCACCCCCCCTCCCCTCCCATACTACACCCCCCCTCCCCGTACTACACACCCCTTCCCCCCCTCCGTACTACACACCCACTCCCCCCCCCGTTCTACACCCTCCCTCCCCATACGACACCCTCCCTCCCCATACTACACCCCCCACCCCATACTACACACCCCTTCCCCCCCTCCATACTACACACCCACTCCCCCCCCGTACTACACCCCCCTCCCCATACTACACACCCACTCCCCCCCCCCGTACTACACCCCCCTTCCCTCCCCATGCTACACCCCCCCTCCCCATACTACACCCCCCTCCCCTCCCCATACTACACCCCCCTCCCCTCCCCATACTACACCCCCCCTCCCCATACTACACCCCCCCTCCCCTCCCCATACTACACCCCCCCTCCCCATACTACACCCCCTCCCCTCCCCATACTACACCCCCCCTCCCCATACTACACCCCCCACCCCATACTACACACCCCTTCCCCTCTCCATACTACACACCCACTCCCCCCCCCGTACTACACCCCCCTCCCCTCCCCATGCTACACTGCCCCTCCCCATACTACACCCCCCTCCCCTCCCCATACTACACCCCCCCTCCCCATACTACACCCCCCCTCTCCCCCTCCCTGTACTACACACCCCTTCCCCCCCCTCCATACTACACACCCACTCCCCCCCCTGTACTACACCCCCCTCCCCTCCCCATACTACACCCCTCCTCTCCCCCTCCCCGTACTACACAACCCTCCCCCCCCCCCGTACTACACACCCACTCCCCCCACCCCCGTACTACAACTCCCCCCTCCGTACTACAACCCCCCCTCCTTACCAACCCCTGCTCCACACCACACACCTCCTCCGTACCCCCCCTCCACCCCCCTCCATACCTCTGTTGGTTTAATAAAAGGAAGTCCATGTCTAACTCACCTAATAGAGTTCCTCAGCAGAGTCACTGAGACGGTGGATAGAGGCTGTCACAGACATGGACTCTCAGAAAGCACTTGATAAAGTTGTGCACAAGAATTACTACTGAAAAGATATGTAGAATTGGAGGCAACTTGCAGCATGGATAGGACATTGTTTGGGAGATAGGAGTAAGAGAGTTGGGACAAAATGAACTTTCTTGGTAGTGATAGGTGGTGTCTCTCAGGGATTGGTGCTGGACCCCTAGTTTATCACTCTACAGGGTCCATTCCAAGGTCCGGTGATCTAACTACAAGGACACCACAGACTTACAGGGAGCACAAGTTCATGACAAGGCATGATAGCTCCAATTCTACCAAGGGAAATTGTGTTTTACAAATTTGTTTGAGGTTTTTGAGGTTGTATCTAGAGGGTAGATGAGGGGAGACCAGTAGATGTGATGTATTTGGATTTTCAAAAGGCATTCGATAAAGTGCCTCACAAGATGTTATTACACAAGTTTAGGGCTCATGGGATTGAGGTATATACCAGCATGAGTTGAGGATTGGTTTACAGACAGAAAACAGAGAGTAGGAATAAACGGGTAATTTTCAGGTTGGCAGACTGTAACTAGTGGGGTACCGCAAACATCAGTGCTTAGGTCTCAGCTATTCACAATCTATATCAATGACGTCGATGAAGGGACTGAATGTAATGTATCAAAGTTTTCTGACTATACAAATTTGGTGGGAAAGTAAGCGGTGAGGAGGATATAGATAGGTTAAGTGAGTGGGTAAGAACATGGCAAATGGAATACAATGTGGAGAACTGTGAAGTTATCCACTTTGGTAGGAAAAATAGAAAAGCAGAATATTTTTATTAACGGTGAGAGACTTGGAAATGTTGGTATTAAGAGGGACTTGGGTGTCCTTGTACACGAATCTCAGCAAATTAACATACAGGTACAGCAAGCAATTAGGAAATATAGAAAATAGGAGCAGTAGTAGGCCATTCGGCCCTTCGAGCCTGCACTGCCATTCAATATGATCATGGCTGATCCTCTACCTCAACATCATATTCCCACTTTTTCCCCTTATCCCTTGATGCCTTTTGTTTCTAGAAATTAATCTATCTCCCTCTTAAATATATTCAGTGACTTGGCCTCCACACTCTTCTGGGGTAGAGAATTCCACAGGTTCACCATCCTCTGAGTGAAAACATTTCTCATCTCGGTCCTAAATTTCCTACCCCGTATCCTGAGACTCTGACCCCTTGTTCTAGACTTCCCAGCCAGTGGAAGCATCCTCCCCGCATCCAGTCTATCCAACCCAGTCAGATTTTTATACGTTTCAATGAGATCCCCTCTCATTCTTCTAAACTCTAGTGAATACAGGCCTAGTCGACCCAATCTCGCCTTATATGACAGTTCTGCCATCCCAGGAATCAGTCTGGTGAACCTTCGCTGCAGTCCCTCTATGGCAAGTATATCCTTTCTTAGGTAAGGAGACCAAAACTGCACACAATACTCCAGGTGCGGTCTCACCAAGGCCCTGTATAACTGAAGTGAAACATCCTTGCTCCTGTACTCAAATCCTCTTGCAATGAAGGCCAACATACTATTTGCCTTCCTAACTGCTTGCTGCACCTGCATGTTTGCTTTCAATGACTGGTGTACAAGGACACCCAGGTCCCTCTGTACATCGACACTTCCCAAGTAATACAATTTAAATAATACTTTGTCCTTATGTTTTTCCTACCAAAGTGGATAACTTCACATTTATCCATGTTATACTGAATCTGTTATACATGTGTTTGCCCACTCACTCAACCTATCTAAATCGCCTTGCAGCATCTACCCCAGAGGCCAAGGGATATGAGGAGAAGCAAATGATATGTTAGCCTTTATTGCAAGAGGGTTGGACTATAAGATTAAGAAGTCTTACTTCAATTATATAGGGCCTTAGTGAGACCACACCTGGAGTACTGTGTACAGTTTTGATCTCCTTGCTTAAGGAAGGATATACTTGCCATAGAGGGAGTGCAACGAAGGTTCACTAGACTGATTCCTGGGATGAGGGGATTGTCCTATGAGGAGAGATTGAATAGACTAGACCTATATTCTCTAGAGTTTAGAAGAATGAAAGGTGATCTCATTGAAAAGTATAACATTCTTAAGGGGTTTGACAGGGTAGATGCAGGAAGGATTTTCCCCTGGATAGGGAGTCTAGAACAAGGGTCACAGTCTCAGAATAATGGGTTGGCCATTTAGGACTGAGATGAGGAGAAATTTCTTCACTTGGAGGGTGGTGAATCTTTGGAATTGTCTACCCCAGCGGGCTGTGGATGTTCAGTCTTTGAGTATATTCAAGATAGAGATCGATAGATTTTTGGATATTAAGGGAATCAAGGGATATGAGGACATAGAAACATAGAAAATAGGTGCAGGAGTAGGCCATTCGGCCCTTCTAGCCTGCACCGCCATTCAATGAGTTCATGGCTGAACATTCAACTTCAGTACCCCATTCCTGCTTTCTCACCATACCCCTTGATCCCCCTAGCAGTAAGGACTTCATCTAACTCCTTTTTGAATATATTTAGTGAATTGGCCTCAACAACTTTCTGTGGTAGAGAATTCCACAGGTTCACCACTCTCTGGGTGAAGAAGTTCCTCCGCATCTCGGTCCTAAATGGCTTACCCCTTATCCTTAGACTGTGACCCCTGGTTCTGGACTTCCCCAACATTGGGAACATTCTTCCTGCATCTAACCTGTCTAACCCCGTCAGAATTTTATATGTTTCTATGAGGTCCCCTCTCATTCTTCTGAACTCCAGTGAATACAAGCCCAGTTGATCCAGTCTTTCTTGATAGGTCAGTCCCGCCATCCCGGGAATCAGTCTGGTGAACCTTCGCTGCACTCCCTCAATAGCAAGAATGTCCTTCCTCAGGTTAGGAGACCAAAACTGTACACAATACTCCAGGTGTGGCCTCACCAATGCCCTGTACAACTGTAGCAACACCTCCCTGCCCCTGTACTCAAATCCCCTTGCTATGAAGGCCAACATGCCATTTGCTTTCTTAACCGCCTGCTGCACCTGCATGCCAACCTTCAATGACTGATGTACCATGACACCCAGGTCTCTTTGCACCTCCCCTTTTCCTAATCTGTCACCATTCAGATAATAGTCTGTCTCTCTGTTTTTACCACCAAAGTGGATAACCTCACATTTATCCACATTATACTTCATCTGCCATGCATTTGCCCACTCACCTAACCTATCCAAGTCGCTCTGCAGCCTCACAGCATCCTCCTCGCAGCTCACACTGCCACCCAACTTAGTGTCATCCGCAAATTTGGAGATACTACATTTAATCCCCTCATCTAAATCATTAATGTACAGTGTAAACAGCTGGGGCCCCAGCACAGAACCTTGCGGTACCCCACTAGTCACTGCCTGCCATTCTGAAAAGTACCCATTTACTCCTACTCTTTGCTTCCTGTCTGACAACCAGTTCTCAATCCATGTCAGTACACTACCTCCAATCCCATGTGCTCTAACTTTGCACATCAATCTCTTGTGTGGGACCTTGTCGAACGCCTTCTGAAAGTCCAAATATACCACATCAACTGGTTCTCCCTTATCCACTCTACTGGAAACATCCTCAAAAAATTCCAGAAGATTTGTCAAGCATGATTTCCCTTTCACAAATCCATGCTGACTTGGACCTATCATGTCACCTCTTTCCAAATGCACTGCTATGACATCCTTAATAATTGATTCCATCATTTTACCCACTACCGATGTCAGGCTGACCGGTCTATAATTCCCTGTTTTCTCTCTCCCTCCTTTTTTAAAAAGTGGGGTTACATTGGCTACCCTCCACTCCATAGGAACTGATCCAGAGTCAATGGAATGTTGGAAAATGACTGTCAACGCATCCACTATTTCCAAGGCCACCTCCTTAAGTACTCTGGGATGCAGTCCATCAGGCCCTGGGGATTTATCGGCCTTCAATCCCATCAATTTCCCCAACACAATTTCCCGGCTAATAAGGATTTCCCTCAGTTCCTCCTCCTTACTAGACCCCCCGACCCCTTTTATAACCGGAAGGTTGTTCGTGTCCTCCTTCGTGAATACCGAACCAAAGTACTTGTTCAATTGGTCCGCCATTTCTTTGTTCCCCGTTATGACTTCCCCTGATTCTGACTGCAGGGGACCTACGTTTGTCTTTACTAACCTTTTTCTCTTTACATACCTATAGAAACTTTTGCAATCCGTCTTAATGTTCCCTGCAAGCTTCTTCTCATACTCCATTTTCCCTGCCCTAATCAAACCCTTTGTCCTCCTCTGCTGAGTTCTAAAAGGACAAGGCGGGAAGGTGGAGTTTACGTAGAAAATCAGCCATGATATTGAATGGCGGAGCTGGCTCGAGGGGCTGAATGGCTTACTGCAGCTCCTACTTCTTAGGAGGGGATGATGTCAATGATGAAAGATGATACTAACTGAATGTTTAAGCAAACAGAAAATTGCAAAAGCACCTAGATAGATTCAGTTGGGCAAGGCTGTGGCAAATGTAGTTTTACATAATATAGTACATTATGGGCATAAAATGAAAAATGGAAAGATAGTTTAAATCGGTAACTACTATGAGATGTAAATCAACAAAGGGATTTGAAGTTCCAGGTACACTTAGAAATAACCCACAGGTATAAAAAATGAACAAAAAGTCTAAATAGTAGGTGGGTGACATCACAAGAGGTACAGAATCTAAGTGCAAGGAAGGGCTCACATGGGTGCTGTAAAAGAATTGAAGAAGAGCAAGGAGTTCTCCTGGCCAACATTCCTCCCTCAACCAACACCATCAAAAAAACACGTTAAGTGGTCCATCAGATCATTTGCTGTTTGTGGGGCCTGGTTTTGTGCAGCATGATTATCACTTTTGCCTACATAACAACAGTGACTGTGAAGATTTTGGGACATCCAGAGGTCATGACAAGGCACTGTATGCATTCAAGTTCTTTCTTTCTTTCTGTTTTTGGGGCCGAAATTGGTGAAGGCCATGGCCCCACCAAAGGACCACCAATGGCCACCGAGAGACCAGGCGGTACTTTGCCTGGAAGATTCCTCTAAAGGAGGTAGCACTACCGCCCGGTGGCCAAACAACAGCTTACGGCATCAATCTATGCAGCAGCGGGTGGGAGCTCTCAATCTCGGCGGCAAAGGCTCTTGCCGCCCAAGTGCCGCCGAGGATGGAGTCGGGCCCAGGGAGGGGGGGGGGGATGGGGAAAGAGCTGAAAATAAAAACCTTGGCAAACAAAAAAAAACACCAGAACACCTTCAGGTAAGTCGCTGTATAAACATTTTTAAAATATGGTCCCTAAACTTTTTTTTCCGTTCTTCACACCTACCGTCAGGATTAGAACAGCCTCCATGCAGCGGTCCTTCTCCCTGCTGGTGCCGACTCCCGCCCGCAACAATCTGGCAGCTCGGTGGGCGGGAGGCCACTTACGCTACTTGGCCGCCAGAGGATGTCAGTGGGCGGTTCCTGGCGGTACTCCCCTCCCGCCTGCTCCAGTTCAAGTGGAAAATGGCAAAGAGAGGAAAATGGCAGCAAAACTCGGCGGCAGTGGACGGTAAGGCCACCAATATCGGGACCTTCCTTTCTCTCTCTTTCTCTTTATTGCTCTCTCATTTTCTTTCTCTCCCTCTTTCATTTTCTTTTTCTCCCTCTCTCTTTCAGTGGCAGTTACTTGGCGCTATCAAGCATAACAGGCTTACTGTATAATCTGAAATTGTTGGGCCTGGAAGGGAGGAGTGAGGGCGAACATCCAGTGGCGATAGGGAGGGGGGTGGGGGATTTGGGGCAGGATGGTTACAGTCTGATGGCACTTCTTGAACCCAACCCCTTTCATCCTGATGTTATCTGAAGAGCTGGGACTGACAGCAAGTTGTCCCCACCTTTAGTTCCATTTTTACAAGAGCCACCTGAAAGTAGGTCTGTGCGAGCAATGGGACAGCGGGCTCCAATGTCGAGCAATTCATTGCTGTTAGGAAAGTGACAATGGAACATTTCAAGGATCATTTTAAAAGACGAGATTATCTTTGGCCACAAAATGTCACTCTGACTTTCCTGCCCGCCCCCACGACCACCACGGGACCAATACCCATGAAGGCATCGTAACATGTATAAACATACCTGTTGGTAAAGTCCGGGAGCAGAATTCTGACAGGATAGCCTTCCTTTCTAATGTGGATTGCCTCCATAATCCCAGAGTGTCTGAGTTGGGCACCAACGCACTCTACATCAAACTGGCCAAGGATCTGTAACAGGCAAGCATTAAAGGAGCACTGAAATCAAAGTAGAGAACAAGCAGGAAGCAAAGACTAGCACCGTTCCTACGTGTCACTGCACGCCCCGATCTCCTGCACAACTGCTGAAGTTCCTGAAGCATCACATTCCAGTTGTATCACAATGCACAATATATGTCATCCTTAGCAATAAGTGAAAGCTGCTGACTAGTGAGCCAGTCTGTGCAGACCAGATGTGTCCAATATGGCAGCTGCCTATTCTAACTGGAAGAAAACAGGTCGGCCAGTGGTGCAATCAGAAAATTCTGTCTTGGTACATAAGAACATAAGAACATAAGAATTAGGAACAGGAGTAGGCCATCTAGCCCCTCGAGCCTGCTCCGCCATTCAATAAGATCATGGCTGATCTGGTCGTGGACTCAGCTCCACTTACCCGCCCTCTCCCCATAACCCTTAATTCCCTTATTGCTTAAAAATCTATCTATCTTTGACTTGAAAACATTCAATGAGCTAGCCTCAACTGCTTCCTTGGGCAGAGAATTCCACAGATTCACAACCCTCTGGGAGAAGAAATTCTTTCTCAACTCGGTTTTAAATTGGCTCCTCCGTATTTTGAGGCTGTGCCCCCTAGTTCTAGTCTCCCCGACCAGTGGAAACAACCTCTCTGCCTCTGTCTTGTCTATCCCTTTCATGATTTTAAATGTTTCTATAAGATCACCCCTCATCCTTCTGAACTCCAAGGAGTAAAGACCCAGTCTACTCAATCTATCATCATAAGGTAACCCCCTCATTTCTGGAATCAGCCTAGTGAATCGTCTCTGTACCCCCTCCAAAGCTAGTATATCCTTCCTTAAGTAAGGTGACCAAAACTGCACGCAGTACTCCAGGTGCGGCCTTACCAATACCTTATACAGTTGCAGTAAGATCTCCCTGCTTTTGTACTCCATCCCTCTCGCAATGAAGTACAATGCTCCTCTGAGTTACATTTTGACACATTTAATGGGAGGCTTGATGCCTGAGGGAGAAGGAAATGGAGGGATATGGGGGCTGATTGGGAAGTAGTAATTAGAGTGGGTGGAGGTTCATGTAGAATCTAAACAGCGGCATAGATCAGTTGGACCAAATGGCCTGTTTCTATGCTGTAGGTTCTATGTCATTCTATGCAATGTAACTTATAGAAATGTCAAAACTCCTCGCTGGTGAGTGGTGAGTCCTGAAGTTGGGAAGCAGGTTGTTGGGGAACGCAAAAAGGGTACAGTCTGTCAGGATAAACCGATAGTCCTCTCTGAACAAATTGGAGAAACATAAACATGTGTTAATGTGTTTCAGTCCAGATCTGTTTCTGGGGCGACTCCAGGACCTGGAAATTTCAGAAGCACATTGGCCAAGCATTTCAGAGCCCCTCCCCCACTCATCAATAAATCACAAACCCTATCTGTTAGCCCTGGGTCAGCCTGCCAGGCAATGACCGTGCCACATCTGCTGCACGGGTGGCTTATGCAAAAGGAGGTCAGGATTTGTAATTTCTGTGAGGAATGATTGCAACACTGCATGCTACAACAACGGCCTTGCTAAATGTATGAACAAGGATGGGCTGAATGGCCTTCGTCATCTGTAATTGTTTTGTGATCTTGGTAATTGAATCACACTAGATAAAGCTACATTATAAATTGGCATCTGATAAAGATGCTAACCCTGATAAGCAAAGTTAACAGCTTAAGATTACCTGACCTTTGGTCAGACTGGTAAACAACTCCCAGAATAACTCTAAGGTGATCAAGATACGGAGAAGAATCTGCTTAACAGTAGATAACAGAACCGTGATGGAATTTGGAAATTATATAACCAAGAACAAATGTGTTGGTCATTACGAGTCAGCAGAAGGGAGAGTCCAAATCTTGTTGGTAATCAGTCTAGTGTGGATACGTGTCTAAATTAATTGACAAGCCAGCCTTCCAAAACTGATAGAGAAACGATTGAAAGTAAGGATGTCAAGGTTTTGCAGAGGGCGCAGAGGAGGTTTACTTGGATGATACTAGGGATGAGGGACTTCAGTTATTCAGAAACACAAAAGGATAATATGCAGGTACTGCAAGTGATCAGGAAGGCCAATGGAATCTTGGCCTTTATTAAAAAGAGGATGAGTATAAAAGCAGGGAAGTCTTGCTACAGTTATACACGGTATTGGTGAGGCCAACCTGGAATACTCCGTACAGTTTTGGTTTCCATATTTACGAAAGGATATACTTGCTTTGGAGGCAGTTCAGAGAAGGTTCACTAGGTTGATTCCGGGGATGAAGGGGTTGACTTATGAGGAAAGGTTGAATAGGTTAGGCCTCTACCCATTGGAATTCAGAAGAGTGAGAGATGATCTTATCGAAATGTATAAGATTATGAGGGGGCTTGACAAGGTGGATGCAGAGAGGATGTTTCCACTGATGGGGGAGACTAGAACTAGAGAGCATGATCTTAGAAACATAGAAATTAGGTGCAGGAGCAGGCCATTCGGCCCTTCGAGCCTGCACCGCCATTCAATAAGCTCATGGCTTATCATTCAACCTCAGTACCCCTTTCCTGCTTTCTCTCCATACCTCTTAATGCCTTTGGCTATAAGGGCCATATCTAACTCCCTTTTGAATATATCTAATGAACTAGCCTCAACAACTTTCTGCAGTAGCGAATTCCACAGGTTAACCACTCTCTGAGTGAAGAAGTTTCTCCTCATCTCGGTCCTAAAATGGCTTACCACATATTCTTAGACTGTGACCCCTGGTTCTGGAACTCCCCAGCAACGGGAACATTCTTCCTGCCTCTAACCTGTCCAATCCCATCAAAATTTTATATGTTTCTATGAGATCCCCTCTCATTCTTCTAAACTCCAGTGGATACAAGCCCAGTTGATCCAGTCTCTCCTCATATGTTAGTCCTGCCATCCCGGGAATCAATCTGGTGAACCTTCACTGTACTCCCTCAATAGCAAGAACGTCTTTCCTCAGATTAGGAGACCAAAACTGAACACAATATTACAGGTGTGGCCTCACTAAGGCCCTGTACAACTGCAGTAAGACCTCCCTGCTCCTATACTCAAATCCTCTAGCTATGAAGGCCAACATGCCATTTGCCTTCTTCACCGCCTGCTGTACCTGCATGCCAAACTTCAATAACTGATGTACAATGACACCCAGGTCTCGTTGCACCTCCCCTTTTCCTAATCTGTCACCATTCAGATAATATTCTGTCTTCCTGTTTTTGCCACCAAAGTGGATAACCTCACATTTATCCACATTATACTGCATCTGCCATGCATTTGCCCACTCACCTAACCTGTCCAAGTCACCCTGCAGCCTCTTAGCATCCTCCTCACAGCTCACACTGCCACCCAGATAAGTGTCGTCTGCAAACTTGGAGATATTACATTCAATTCCTTTATCTAAATCATTGATGTATATTGCAAATAACTGGGGTCCCAGCACTGAACCCTGCGGCACTGCCTGCCATTATGAAAAGGACCCATTTATTCCGACTCTCTGCTTCCTGTCTGCCAACCAGTTCTCTATCCACGTCAGTACATTACCCCCAATACCACGTGCTTTAATTTTGCACACTAATCTCTTGTGTGGGACCTTGTCAAAAGCCTTTTGAAAGTCCAAATACATCACATCCACTGGTTCTCCCTTGTCCACTCTATTAGTTACATACTCAAAAAATTCCAGAAGATTTGTCAAGCATGATTTCCCTTTCATAAATCCATGCTGACTTGGACCGATCCTGTCACTGCTTTCCAAATGCGCTGCTATTTCATCTTTAATAATGGATTATAACATGTTCCCCACCATCAATGTCAGGCTAACCGGTTTCCCTGTTTTCTCTCGCTCTCCTTTTTTAAAAAGTGGTGTTGCATTAGCTACCCTCCAGTCCATAGGAACTGATCCAGAGTCAATAGAATGTTGGAAAATGATCACCAATGCATCCACTATTTCTAGGGTCACTTCCTTGAGTAGTCTGGGATGCAGCCTATCAGGCCCTGGTGATTTATTGGCCTTCAATCCCATCAATTTCCCTAACACAATTTCCTGACAAAAAAGGATTTCCTTCAGTTCCTCCTTTTTACTAGACCCTCGGACCCCTTGTATTTCCGAAAGATTATTTGTGTCTTCCTTAGTGAAGACAGATCCAAAGTATTAGTCTGCCATTTCTTTGTTCCCCATTATAAAGTCACCTGATTCTGACTGCAAGAATAAGGGGCCACTAATTTAAAACAGAGATGAGGAGAAATTTTTTCCCTCAGAGAGTGGTAAATCTGTGGAATTCGCTGCCTCAGAGAGCTGTGGAAGCTGGGACATTGAATAAATTTAAGACAGAAATAGACAGTTTCTTAAATGATAAGGGGATAAGGGGTTATGGGGAGCAGGCAGGAAAGTGGAGCTGAGTCCATGATCAGATCAGCCATGATCTTACTGAATGGTGGAGCAGGCTCGAGGGGCTGTATGACCTACTCCTGTTCCTATTTGTTATGTTCTTATGTCCTTATGTGGAGACATTAGAGAAGCTGGGGTTGTTCTCCTTCAAGCAGAGAAGGTTAAGGATATATTTAACAGAGGTGTTCAAAATGATAACGGTTTTTAATAGGATAAAAATGGAGAAACTGTTTCCAGTGGCAGGTGGGTCAGTAACCAGGGGACACAGATTTAAGATCATTAGCAAAAGAAGCAGAGGGGAGATGAGAATGTTTTTTTACACAGAGAGTTGTTATGATCTGGAATGCACTGTCTGAAAGGGCGGTGGAAATAAATTCAATAATAACTTTCAAAACGGAACTGGTATAGATTTGGAAAGGAAAAAAAATAGCAGGGCTATGGGAAAAGAGAAGGGGAGTGAGACTAATTGTAGAGCTCTTTCAAAGAGCTGGCACAGACATAATGGGCAGAATGGCCTCCTTCTGTGCTGTAAGTTTCCATGGAGCCAAAATTGATGGCCTTACCGGCCACTGCCGCCCACTGCTCCTGACATTCCTCCTCGAGTTGCGTCCAGTGCCAGTTTAGATTTGGTCTGGAGCGGGTGGGAGGGGAGAGCCACCGGGAACTGCCCGCTGACGTCAGCGGACGACCAAATGACGCAACTGACCTCCCGCCCACCGAGATGCCAGATTGGTGCGGGCGGCAGTCGGCGGCAGAACGGGGGTGGACCGCTGCGAGGAGGCTGGTCTATCCCCGACGGTGAGTATGAAGAGCTGAAAAAAAAGGTTCGTAAACAATGTTAACATTTTTTCTTTACAGCGACTTATCTGGATGGGGTCCCCTGAAGGTCTTCTGATTTTTTTTAATGTTTTTTATTTGCAGCTCTTTGACCCTCCGTGGGCCCAACATCATCATCGGCGGCACTTGGGCGACAAGTGCCTTTGCCACCGAGAATGAGAGCTCCTGCCCGCTGCTGCCTAGATTGATGACGTATGTCCCTTTTTTGCCGCTGGCCGCCCTTTCAAGAACCTTTTTGCCGAAAATCCCGCCCAAAGTACCGTCAGGTATCTCAGCGATCATTGGCGCTCCTTTGGGCGGCACTTGGGTGGCCCTTGCCCTTCACCAATTTCGGTCCCTATATGATTCTGTGAGTTTGTTTGATTGATAAAGGAGTTTGACACTGACATAAGCATGAAGAAACATTGTACTTTAGGTGGTAGTAGTTGCTGGTTTTGTTTCAGATGATGGCTTTGTGATTTTGTTGAATCCTTCAACAGTGGAATTAGACTACCTGGAGAAGATTATCATGAGAATGTGAAAAGATGCTTGAATAAGTGGAACATGTGGAGCATATTGAAGGGAAAGTAACAGTGCAGTGAGAGAGAAGCTGTCCAACAAGAAGCCGAGCTCTCCAAGTATCAGAGACACAGTAATGAGAGAAGCAATCCCGTGGAAGGCCGGGGGAGAAGAGGACTGAGGAGGAATCGCTGAGGAGTAGGCCTCAGATTGAACCACAACTGTACAAGAAGACTGAACACTTTGGCCCAGATTCCCTACTCATGCTGGGGAAACTACGCACCTTCAGTCTGTGATTTTCCAGCTGTAATGTATTTGCTTCATGGGCTCTTTGCTATTAAGAACTAGTTGGTTTATTAGCAAAGGTTTAACAATCACAGTACACATTACCAGTTCTTCCACCAGGCTCACAACCACATGCCTCATCGTGGATCCCCTGAACCCAACTGGCTGGGGTTTTGTTGAGTCTTGTGAACATCACGTGACTGGTTAAGCCACTCCCAACTCAACAGCTCTACAACTATTTTGTTGTAAACATTAATCAAGTGCTCCCTGATTAAATGCGGGGGTATCACACTCCAAAAAGTTTCCAAGTGCCCACTTGTTTTTTTTTGAGGGCACCAACACACAAATTATACAAGTGCCCCCTGGCTAAAGGGGGGTGGGGGGCGGTGGGGGCACTAAAACCGACACAATAAACAAATTAAATTTTGGACATCAACTCAATTCAAATCAAAATTTGGTTGCCGGGGGTGATGATGCACTCCAGTCCCTCCGATCAACAGCTCTACAAACCTGTGAGCATACTCACAGATGCATACGTTACACCACCCATTGATTTTAATGGTCAGACATTGTGGAACGGGAGTGTGGAATTTCCTTACATGCCTTCCAGGTGTCAGGAGCACTGAAGTGGAAAATCTGGGTCTTTGAGGCTAAACTGCCAGTGGACTAAGGTGATCTGAGCCTAGAGATATGAATTTTATGGCTTATCATGTTTTTATTCCATTCCTCTGTACCTCATGTTGGTAATGCAATGTAGCTGCTTGGGAAAGAAGCTTTACTATAGGTGCCGAAATTGGTGAAGGCCCCCGCCCGCCTAACTGCTGCCCAAAGGACCGCCGATGGCCGCCGAGGTACCTGACGGTACTTTGGGCGGGGTTTTCGGCAAAAAGGACCTTGAAAGGGTGGCGGGCGGCAAAAGAGGGACTTACTAATCTGGGCGGCAGCCGGTGGGAGCTCCCAATCTCAGCGGCAAAGGCACTTGCCGCCCAAGTGCCGTCGAGGATGGAGTCGGGCCCACACAAGGTCGCAGACCTGAAAAGGAAAATCATCAAAAAGAACCCCATCAGAACACCTTCAGGGGACCCCATCCAGGTAAGTCGCTGTAAAGAAAAAAATGTTTAAAAAGTTTACGAACCTTTTTTTTTTCAGCTCTTCAGACGCACCGTCGGGGATAGAACAGCCTCCAGCCAGCGGTCCTTCCCCGTTCTGGCGCCGACTCCCGCCCGCATCAATCTGGCATCTCGGCGGGCGGGAAGTCAGTTGCACCACTCGGCCGTCTGCCGTCTGCGGTTGGTTCCCGGCGGTTCTCCCCTCCCGCCCTCTCCACACCAAATGTAAAGTGGCACTGGGTGCAACTTCAAGAGGAATGTGGGCGACAGTGGGCGGTAAGGCCATCAATTCCAGGCCCATATAGCTGCATCCTGATTACATTCCAGCTGACATTTTTGCACTACACAAATTCATCCACAAACAAGTCACACATTCACCTACTATTATTTGATTGGGGTTTGTTAACTTCTACAATATCAAGGAAATTAACTACTGTATTTACTCGCATATAGGCTGCTCTTGCATATAGGCCACACCCGGAATTTGAATCTTACCCCCAGGGACAAAAGCATTTGTAATTTGCATATTGGCTGTAACTGGAACTTCAACTAATTGTTTTGCACTTAAAAAGTGCAGCCTATATTCCAGTAAGTACAATAGTTATTTACAACGAACAGAAAATCTAACCGCTCTCTCCAAATGCATTTAATAACATTTAAATCTGTAATCAAACATTAAACATCCTAACTTAGCAAGAACTGAGGGAAAGAAATTTCATACCTTCTTAAGGTTGGGTTTAATGCATCGAACGAAAAATGGATCACACCTGGAAATTGAAAGAAAATCAGCATTGACGTTGAAGCATTTCACAGGAATTTCACAAACTCAGTATACGTGGAGGGCAGGAGAGACTTCTTCACACAGAGAGTCGCGAGGCTGTGGAATTCACTGCCAAGGTTAGTGGCAGAAACTGTGTCATGATTCAAGATTAGATCGGATAGGTGGATGAAGGAAAAGGGGATGAAGGGCTAGGGGAACAGGGCAGGTAACTGTGATTTGCTCACATGGGGGTACTTGTGCACGAAACACAAAAGGATAGTATGCAGGTACAGCAAGTGATCAGGAAGGCCAATGGTATCTTGGCCTTTATTGCAAAGGGGATGGAATATAAAATCAGGGCAGTCTTGCTACAGCTATACAGGATATTGGTGAGGCCACACCTGGAATACTGCGTGCAGTTTTGGTTTCCATATTTACGAAAGGATATACTTGCTTTGGAGGCAGTTCAGAGAAGGTTCAGTAAGTTGATTCTGGAGATGAGGGGGTTGACTTATGAGGAAAGGCTGAGTAGGTTGGGCCTCTACTCATTGGAATTCAGAAGAACGAGAGGTGATCTTATCGAAACGTATAAGATTATGAGTTGGCTTGACAAGGTGGATGCAGAGAGGATGTTTCCACTGATAGGGGAGACCAGAACTAGAGGGCATGATCTTAGAATAAGGGGCCGCCCATTTAAAACTGAGATGATGAGAAATTTCTTCTCTCAGAAGATTGTAAATCTGTGGAATTTGCTGCCTCAGAGTTGTGGAAGCTGGGACATTAAATAAACGTAAGTCAGAGATAGACAGTTTCTTAAGTGATAAGGGGTTATGGGGAGCGGGCAGGGAAGTGGAGCTGAGTCCATGATCAGATCAGCCATGATTGGATCGGAATGGCGGAGCAGGCTCGAGGGGCCGTATGGCCTACTCCTGTTCCTATTTCTTAAGTTCTTATGTAAATGTTTTCATAGAATCATAGAAGGCAACCATTGGTCCCATCACGCATGTGCTGGCTCTTTGGTAGAGCGGTCATGGCAGGTACAGCACGGGTTAGATACAGAGTAAAGCTCCCTTTATACTGTCCTATCAACACACCCAGGGCAGGTACAGCATGGGTTAGATACAGAGTAAAGCTCCCTCTACACTGTCCCATCAAACACTCCCAGGGCAGGTACAGCACGGGTTCGATACAGAGTAAAGCTCTCTCTACACTGTCCCATCAAACACTCCCAGGGCAGGTGCAGCATGGGTTAGATACAGAGTAAAGCTCCCTTTATACTGTCCCATCAAACACTCTCAGGGCAGGTACAGCACGGGTTAGATACAGAGTAAAGCTCTCTCTACACTGCCCCATCAAACACTCCCAGGGCAGGTGCAGCACTGGTTAGATACAGAGTAAATCTCCCTTTATACTGTCCCATCAAACACTCCCAGGGCAGGTGCAGCACGGGTTAGATACAGAGTAAAGCTCCCTTTATACTGTCCCATCAAACACTCTCAGGGCAGGTACAGCACGGGTTAGATACAGAGTAAAGCTCTCTCTACACTGCCCCATCAAACACTCCCAGGGCAGGTACAGCACGGGTTAGATACAGAGTAAAGCTCTCTCTACACTGTCCCATCAAACACTCTCAGGGCAGGTACAGCACAGGTTAGATACAGAATAAAGCTCCCTCTACACTGTCCCATCAAACACTCTCAGGGCAGGTACAGGGGGTTAGGTACAACAATAACTTGCATTTATATAGAGTCTTTAATGTAGTAAAACGTCGCAAGGCATTTTGCAGCAAATAAAACTTGACACCAAGCCACGTAAGGAGATATTAGGACAGGTGACCAAAAGCTTGGTCAAAGAGGTAGGTTTTAAGGAGCATCTTAAAGGAGGAAAGAGAGAGAGGTAGAAAGACGGAGATGTTTATGGATGTCATTCCAGAGCTTGGGGCCCAGGCAGCTGAAGGCCAATGGTGGTGTGATTAAAATCGAGGATTCACACAAGGCCAGAATTGGAGGGCATAGAGCTCTTACAGGGCTGGAGGAGGTTGCAGAGATAGGGAGGGGTGAGTCCATGGAGGGTATTGTAATAAGGATGACAATATTAAAATCAAGGCATTGCTGGACCAGGAGCCAATATAGGTCAGCAAGCACAGGGGTGATGGGTGAATGCGACTTGGTGCGAGTTAGGATATGTGGCGCAGAATTTTGGATGAGCTCATATTTATGGAGGGTGGAAGATGGGAGACCGGGCAAGAGTGCGTTGGAATAGTCAAGTTTAGAAGTAACAAAGGAATGGATGAGTGAATCAGCAGCAGGGCCAGGGTCGAAGTCGGGCGATGTTACGGAGGTGGAAGTGGCTGTCTTAGTGCTGGAGCAGGTATGTGGTCGGAAGCTCGTCTCGGGGTCAAATATGACACCAAGCTCGTGAGCAGTGTGGTTCAGCCTTAGACAGTGGCTAGGGAGAGGCTAGGGAACGGAGTTTGTGGTGGGGACCACAGACAGTAGCTTCAGTCTTCCCAATATTTCGTTGGAGAACATTTCTGCTCATCCAGAACTGGATGTTGGACAAGCTGTGTGACAAATCAGAAACAGTGGAAGGGAACAGAGAGGTGGTGGTGAGGGAGAGCTGGGTTTCATCAGCGTACATGTGGAGTCTGATGTGTTTTCGCATGATGTCGCTGAGGGGCATCATGTAGATGAGAAATCGGAGGGGGCCAAGGATGACATTAAGCTGGGTGGCAGTGTGAGCTGTGAGGAGGACGCCAAAAGGCTGCAGGGTGACTTGGACAGGTTAGGTGAGTGGGCAAATGCGTGGCAGATGCAGTATAATGTGGATAAATGTGAGGTTATCCACTTTGATGGCAAAAACACGAAGGCAGAATATTATCTGAATGGCGGCAGATTAGGAAAAGGGGAGGTGCAACGAGACCTGGGTGTCATGGTACGTCAGTCATTCAAAGTTGGCATGCAGCTACAACAGGCGGTGAAGAAGGTAAATGGTATGTTGGCCTTCATAGCGAGAGGATTTGAGTGTAGGAGCAGGGAGGTCTTACTGCAGTTGTACAGGGCCTTAGTGAGGCCTCACCTGGAATATTCTGTTCAGTTTTGGTCTCCTAATCTGAGGAAGGATGTTCTTGCTATTGAGGGAGTGCAGCGAAGGTTCACCAGACTGATTCCCGGGATGGCAGAACTGACATATGAGGAGAGACTGGATCGACTAGGCCTGTATTCACTGGAGCTTAGAAGGATGAGTGGGGATCTCATAGAAACATATAAAATTCTGACGGGACTGGACAGGTTAGATGCAGGAAGAATGTTCCCGATGTTGGGGAAGTCCAGAACCAGGGGACATAATCTAAGGATAAGGGGTAAGCCATTTAGGACTGAGATGGAAGAAACTTCTTCACTCAGAGAGTTGTTAACCTGTGAAATTCCCTACCGCAGAGAGTTGTTGATGCCAGTTCATTGGATATATTCAAGAGGGAGTTAGATATGGCCTTTACGGCTGAAGAGATCAAGGGGTATGGAGGGAAAGCAGGAAAGGGGTACTGAGGTGAATGATCAGTCATGATCTTATTGAATGGTGGTGTAGGCTCGAAGGGCCGAATGGCCTACTCCTGCACCTATTTTCTATGTTTCTATGTTTCTATGGATCCTTGGGGGTTTCCAGAGGGAGCGGGAAGAGAAGCCAGTGCAGGTAATTCTCTGGCTACGACTAGAATGGAACCAGGTGATGGCAGTCCCACCCAATTACAGAGTAGAGCTCCCTCTACACTGTCCTACGGCCAGTGGTAAGCACTTCATGTCTGTGCCTGAGTACTATTTCCACCAACTTCACAATGTGAACATGCAATGATGACTGTTGTCTATTTGTGCAAATTAAGCCAATACTGCATCCCTCAATGCAGTATAAAATTGGCGTTAATGTTTCACATAGCATTACATAGAAATTACAGCATGGAAACAGGCTGTTCGGCCCAACCAGTATGTGTTGCTCTTATCCTCCACAATACCTATAGTCTTGAGACCTATATGCCACCTTGTTCCTATATATCCCTTTATCCTCCCCTTCCTTAAACCGTCTATCTAACCTATTCTGAAATGTTGACATGGTCACTGCTTCAGTCACGGTCTCCAGGACTACATTCCATAGCCTCACAACCCTCTGTCAACAGGTTCCTCCTGCTCTCTGTCCTAAATCTCTTACATTTAATCGAACATCTGTCCCCTCGCTCTACACCCCTAAATCAATAGAATCTTTCAATTTCTATTTACACTGTCCCATCCCTTAATAACTTTACACGCCTCCATCAAATCACCCTTAATCTCCGCTGTTCTGACGAAAACAGCTCTATTCAAATATTCTTTCCACCCTTTAGCAACACTCTACTGAGTTTATCAACCTCATTAAATTTAAAATCTCATTTGATGGGAAGTGATGCTGTAATGAGAACACACAGTTGCTAGGTGTGTCTCCAACAGTTACCTACCTCTCCAATCTGGCGATGAGTTCCAACAGGCTCTGCTGAAATTTGGCCGCCACGGTTGGTGACTGGTATCGATGACCTCGGCTCCTTGAACCAATCCTTTTCTGCTGCAGAAGAGTCTCCTGTGCTCTCTTAAACAGGTCAGCAATCATCTGCGGTAGGACATTAAGGAAAGTCAGAGTCCTAGGGGCTTGATTTTCTGTCCTGATGATTTCGGGGCGGTAATGGCGGCGGGGCGGGAACAGTTTGTGCCTCAGTCATCAAAATTGGGCAGCTGGGCCCTGAGTCAGGGGCGCAGCGCTAAGGGAGGCGTTGTACACCTCTCTCGGGGCGTTAGCGTGGGAAACTCCCGAGCTAAAGAGCCGGGCTGGGAGTGCTCCGAGAGACAACTGGGGAGAGAGAAATAAACCTAAAAAGAAAACAACTAAAACATTCCCAGTACATTGCCCACGCCAATACAACATAAATTGCAAAAATAAATTAAAGGAAAAAACAATCACACTTGCCTTAGGAGTCCACTTACGTCTCTGCAGTCGGTATAGATCGGTCCGCCCGTTTTCCCAGGCGGTCACTGCGGGGCGTACAGGAGTCAAAACTCTCGCCGGTTTCACAACCAGGGTCATTACACACCGATGGTGCTGCTCCCCGCCGCCGCAATACCGGACCCAAGGATCGCCGCGGAGCGCTGGAGGCTGACCGCCCGCCCAGAACACCTCACCGCCGCCATTGCCACCGCTCCGGGGCGAAAAACAGAGCACAATAGACTGGAAAATCTGCCCCCCTGTACTGACATTAGTACTCCCATCTGGAGCAGGGCATTAAGGAAGGTTCGAGTCTTGATACTGCCATGTACATAGGGAGTTTCCGCTGGCCCAGGATTAATTATATTCTGGAACTGCAGCGGTGGCTATAGCAATTATTCCAAAATGTGTGCATTGAACTCATCGAAGGAGAGGTAGCCTGGGAGATGTTGGACTACGAGTGGAGATGGAGTATAGCCTGCAAATGACTGCTAACAGTGCTATTGCACAAAGGCATTAATGGCCTCATATGACATTCCTTTATGTGTTACTTTAGTTTCCCACTTCACTGCCGTTGCTCTCCTGCTCCAGCACGCGCTGCTCCCTGGAGTGGTATGCTGCCACGCTGCTCCTTCCGCTCCCCGGCCTGCTCCGATGGCGTCACCAAGATCCAGGTCAGTGATTGAAGCGTGGGTAGGTACTGCAGGAGCGGCGGGGTTGGGGCGCAGGAGCGGCGAGTAGAGGGATGTGATCGGGGCCCAGGAGAGGCATGAGTTCGGGGCCCAGAAGAGCCGAGGGCCCAGGGGCAGCACGGGCCAGCCCATACTGCGATTGTTTCCGTGCAGCAGAGCTGGTCTCCAGTCATCTTGGTTAATCCTTGCCACTGGACCAAGACCTAGCTCTGTCAAGCTGGTGTGCAACGGCCACCACATGTTAAAAAAATCCACGCACAGGCATCTTCCACCCTTCAGGATGTAGTTCGGGATCTGGAATCTTAGATCCTTCATTGAAACATGTGTGAACTTTTTGATGTGGAAGCAAGCCATCCTCGATTCGAGGGACTGCCTATGATGATGATGACTTTAGTTTTGTTTTAAAATAGTGGAAAGAGGATTGAGGTACAAACATGGTAAATGTCTGTTGTGCTTCTATGCAGAAGGTGAATTCAATATTGAGTGCACTAAGGCTAAGTAACAAGCTGATTTCAATGTTTAAATCATTATTGCGCTTGGTTAGATCAGAGTCATGGCCATTGAGGCGGTACACACATGAACAATGACGACACCCACTGTGATAGACAACTCTTCAGAGTAGATATTCTCAGTTCTTCTCCAAAGCAAGGTGGCTCGCCACTGACAAGGACTTAGAACATCCACTCTTAACCGTACTCCTCCTAGTCAGTACAAATCACCCTCAGTCCCTCTCACAGTTACCAACCTTGTTCCTGCTGTGTATGAAGAGCTCCATCACTTCTGGTCTCAGCTGGTCGTGGTTTTTGTCCAGGAATTTATGAACCTGTGTGAAAGAAGTGAATTGATGAATTGTCTCCAAAGTGATTGATAAAGGGTTGGACGTGTCTTACCCATTGTACAAACCAGTCCCAACTCTAGATTTTGAAGAATGTTAGAGATAAAAGTTAATGGTCAATAAGACCTCGCAGTTATATAAAAATGAAGTGCAGTTTTCACCATGACGGCTGGAAATCGGTTGGTGTCTAAACTTGGGCCATTGATGGCAAGGAGCACAGCACCAGAACTGACACACAAGAAATAGGACCAGTAATAGCAGGAGGCCACCTGGCCCCTCGAGCCTGCCCCAACATGCAATAATATCATAGCTGATCTGATCTTGGCCTCAACTCCACTTCTCCGCCCGCTCCCCATAACCCTTGACTCCCCTATAGTTCAAAAATCTGCCTATTTTCACCTTAAATATATTCAATGACCCAGCCTCCACAGCTCTCTGGGCAGAGAATTCCACAGATTCACAACCCTCCGAGAGAAGAAATTCCTCCTCATCTCCATTTTAAATGGGCGACCCCTGATTCTGAAACTATGCCCCCTAGTTCTAGATTCCCCACAAGGAGAAACATCCAATCTGCATCTACCTTGTCAAGCCCCCTCAGAATGTTATACATTTCAATAAGATCACCTCTCGTTCTTCTAAACTCTAAAGAGTACAGGCTCAACCTGCTCAACCTTTCTTAATAAGACAGTGGGCAAGAGGACCACATGAAATTGATCGTCTTTATCAGAATGCGACTGGCGTTCTGGGGGCTGTGGTCGTGTCTAAAATGTAGTGTGACGAGGATGAGATGTGGCCATTGGGGCTGCTGGCACAGTAAGTGCCGGAGAGGGAGGAGATCGGGGGAGTGGGGGCGGGGGTGGGTGAGCAGTGGCCTGGAATAGCAATGTGGAGCCAAGAGTTCTCCTGGCCCTCCCAGCTCCACATTGAGATAACTAAAATGTTTTACTTACCTCTTTGGGAGCTGCCTGAAGCGGCCCCTGGCTGCAGTATGCACGGCCCATGCTATGGTCAGATGGGATCCAATTTTGCACACATCCCGAAACGAGGATTTGCATAAGCAATGGGATGACTAATGGGCACTCTAATTTAAAAAAAATGATTTATTCATTCATGGAAGGATATAAGGAAGCACAACCCCTTTATGATACAGGTTTTTCAGGAGCTTAGGAAACTGTTGATCCATGTAAAACCCTCTGACTGAGAATGTTAGTGTCCAGGAAACCTCAAGTCTGACTTTGTTTGGTTCTTGGTGTCAACAACACTCTGGTCCCTTGCCAAAGTGACTGTAGATCATCGCTTCAGCCAGCTATTTGCCCATGGAGACTATCGCCGCATGATTCTGTTCTTATTTATGGTGCACACACATGCATTTTGCAATTATTGCCCGTCCCTATTGCCCTTGAGAAGGTGGTGGTGAGCCGCCTTCTTGAACCGCTGCAGTCCGTGTGGTGAAGGTGCTCCCACAGTGCTGTTAGGGAGGGAGTTCCAGGATTGTGACCCAGCAGCGATGAAGGAACAGTGAGCTATTTCCAAGTCAGAATGGTTTCATACGTGGAGGGGATTTAATATCAATCCTTGATCTTTGTCGAATCACTGTTATCATCGGGAGAGACAGCGAGAGTCCAACTTGCTTCAATATCCCTGGGCGAAGGAGAGAAACGGCCACTCCTGATAACCATCTCGTGATTCCTGGTGCAAAATGCATGTGTGCGCACCGTGAATAAAAACAGAATCAAGCGGTGATGGTCTCCATGGGCAAGTAGCTGGCTGAAGCGATGATCTACAGTCACTTTGGCAAGGGACCAGAGTGTTGCTGACACCCAAGAACCAAACAAAGTCAGACTTGAGGTTTCCTGGACACTGTTACATTCTCAATCAGAGGGTTTCACATGGATCAACAGTTTCCTAAGCTCCTAAAAAACCTGTATCATAAAGGGGGTGTGAGTTGTTGAGGTAAGGAAGTTAGTGTCAGGAAAGAAGAATCCTTGTGCAGAAATTCATTACTGTGTTTTAAAGTCTCCAAACAAAGTGACTGAGATGTCCACACTGGAAGAGTTATAGTTTAGGTGGACACTCATGCCCCCTACAGGGCATGCCAGACTTAACAGCAGAGGGAGCTTTACTCTGTATCTCACCCATGCTGTACCTGCCCTGGGAGTGTTTGATGGGACATTGTAGAGGGAGCTTTACTCTGTATTGAACCTGTCATGTATTCAACCAGCATTGTA